>NW_024467210.1:942824-1030758 GCF_000292625.1 Dacryopinax primogenitus | reverse complement strand
CCACCGTCATCATCATCACCACCACCACCACCACCACTGCATCTGTCCTCTCACCCTCCTGGCCCTCCTCCCCCCTCCCACACCACCCTTCTCTGGTACCTGATTCAGCATGCTCCGGCATCTGGTGAGCAAGATATATGCACATGTAAGTGATGTACTCCCTTCGAAAATAACCTACTGACACAAGACCAGGACCGGAGAGAAGGCTTCTGAGCTTAGGAAGGGTGGTGCTAGTGGAAACAATGAGAGAGTGATTGGTTATATCAGACCGGATCAATAAACCTATCAATAATTGTAAAGCACTGAAACCGACGATAAAACTCTTTTTAATAGCACTTTTCATTAATACTGCCCGGGGCTCTTTATCATCCCTAATACAGCACACCTAGTTCTAGTAATCAGGCCCTGAGACGCAGTTCTTGAGCACTGAAATTAAGCACTTTTTGCCGTCCCTGTGGAGTTAACGGGACGCGCGCGGTGTCCGCGGGGGATTTAGCCTGAGACCGTTTTGGGGGGTGGGGTGCATCTGCTTCCGCGGGATAAGCGCCCGTGGTCTTCGAGGCATGAAAGACGCCCGCGCCGTCGGCCATCCTGCAACAGCGTCAAGATGAGCTTCCTGCTCGATCGCAAGTTTCCAGTAGTATGTCGAATCCGCAGGAAATACACCTCGGCGCGTTCCCTCAAGCTATGGCCGTCGCAATACATAAACAAAGACAAGGCAGAGACGCCACAACGGCTCTCTGATCTTCTAGCTTGCTCCATTCCTCCTCTCGACGACCGTTCCTCCTCCCGTTCACCTCACTCGTCATCTGCATCCACCCTCCAGGCATCCAAGTACGACATCAAGACCGACGTCGAATATCAACTCTATATCATTCAGTACTGGGAAAAGCTCAACTCGTTGGCTGGTTATTCTAGAAAGGTTCTAGACTTTGTAACGGACCACCATCCTCCAAGCCAGCCTATCACCAACTATCTCGATCTCAAAGACGTTTGGACGCCGATTATGTCTTTTCCCGTGGTTGGATGGAAAGAGCGATCAGTCCAGATGCACATTGACCGCTACCGGCTGGGTCCCGCTCATGTGGTGTTAGGTCTGTCACTGGGGCGCAGTACTTCATTGAACCCGAGTTCGCCGTCTCTGGAGGGGCCTGCGACCGCTTGATCTCAGCCAGGGTTTCAGAGCCAGGGTTGTCCTCGACACCAGAGCTCGTCTCTGAACCAACTTCCCACAACGTCCACTCCCTAGAGATCAAACGATATCCGGTTATCGACGAGTCGCAGCGTCAATACGCGATCTACAAGCAATCGGAGGGAGTGGATACCAGTACTCTGCCAAACGGCGATTCTGTGGTCTCTATACCCTTTAAATACCCTATCTACGCCGTAGGAGAGTCCTTCAAGAGAGCTGGCGCTCCGCCGAGCAAGTTGGCCCTTTGGGAGAATGTATATCTGCAAGTACGTCTGTATCTATTCCATCATGCTGTGTCGCTAAGCGGCATGTTAGGCGTGGAAGTGCCTCGTCCAAGCGAGTCCTTGGGGTTCTTTGGCGTCCGATCGCCATTTCATTCCTATTATCCGCGTTGGTCCATCGACGATGGCTGTGGGAAATCGGGTACTGGTGCGTGTGGCGACTTTTTCTCCGCAAGAATCAAGTCTAACCGCATGGTAGAGTGACAATTGGTCACTTGCATACGTAGGGCAGCACATGCTTCGCATTGCTGTCGAGCGTCACGGGCCCTCCAAGGAGGAGTTTTCCAACATTGACTCCGAGGTCCAAGCGTGTCTCCTCGAAACCTTTCATCCTCTCATCACGATGTTCGGAAACCCTGTTCCACCTCACGCACAATTTTACACTGAACGCGGCACGGGTACCAGCAACCGCGGTAGTCGTATCAAGACCACTAAAACGAAGAAGGGTAACAAAGTATCGAAGCCGGTGAAGGCTTCCGAGCAAGCCAAAACGCTGAAGGAATCCAACGTTCCAGAAAGATCCGAGAGCCTTCAAAAGCCCACGGGCAACCATCCCACCAAGTCTAAACGTGTTCCTCCAGCCTCTTCGACGAAACAGCAAAACACGACTCCGTTGCCAGACAGGGACGAGATGACCGCCGTCGAAAGGGACTCAGGGTCGGAAGACATCGTGCCGCAGCACCGCGAGGAACCACTGACAATGCCAATTGTCATACGAAACCGTACCGAGGAGTTTCGCTTGATTGTTCCGCCGCCGAACCATCCTGAAGTTGGCGATGTCATCAAGCTTACGAATAGGATCGGCAGTGGAGTTCTGGGGACGGTGTATCGCGGCAGATGGAATGATGTTGATGTTATCGGGAAAGTGGTGGCCATAGGAGACGAGGAGGACGCAACGTCGTTGGAGAAGGAAGCTGAGGTCTATCTGGCCCTCCAGGAGCAGTGGGGACGAGCCGTACCATCATTCTATGGCCTTTTCAAAAGCCGACATCGTCTTCTGCTTTTACTGTCCTATGAGGGACAACCGGTCAGCAAGCATGATCTCCAGAAGTAAGTCTGTTCATTTCTGTATTCACCGAACGTCATACTGAATACGAGATGGTCCTGCTGTCTGGAAAGTCCTACGGACAATCCATCGATTCGGCATCGAACACAACGATGTAGCCGAACGAAGCGTCCTCAAGCGCGACGATGCGTCGTACTGTATTATCGATTTTCATCAAGCGACGTTCCACGCTGGAATCGCCTGTAACGGTCACCGTCCGGAATTGCGCTTGCATCGACCGCCTGAACTGAGCGGTGCCGATGAGGATTTTGGGTAATATCGAGAATCGGGCCACTTGGGGAGCGCAACGGCCGCAAGAGAAGCAGGGATGGGCGCTTAATTGTCGATGCCTCCGTGTTTTCGTCAGGAACACGTACGTGCCTGACAATTCCCGCTTTGATGTCCTCATCTCTTCCCTATCCATAGCCAACCATACTCGCATTCCGCAAGAGATGCTGAATAAGCGGTTTCTTTCCTTCTTCATCAGATGAACCCAACCGATGGGTCTATTGCCCTGCGGCGAATCGTCGTGCAGTGTCCGCCACTTTTCAGATGCAGGGAACTCCATGCGTGGCAAGCGACACGACATGTGAGTCTTGCGGGATGGTTAGATAACACTGCTCAGGCATCTGATTCCTGTGTGTAGGTACCAGTGATCGAATGGCTACTAGTCCGTTGGGCGTAATTCACCGTCGAATGGTTAGCGTCCATGTCGGTTGTCGAGGCCAAGCCCTTCCCCCGCTTGCGTCGCAGATTCACCTCCTTCAAGTTGGACAATGCCTCACTGACCCCGGTGTATTCATGTGAGCGCCCCTATGATATTCTTGTCCTGCTTCCCCTGGGGAATGGCTTGCGGGGTGCAGCCGCAGCAGGATCTGTTCTGTTCAAGTTCAATACTCGTGAGAGCCTAATTAATGCCATGTTTTAGGGCCCCCTCAGCTTATTAAAAGGATCATTTCTCTCCCGATCAACTGGTACTACTGGCCCATCCAGGACCGCATAGCAGTCCCCTCATCAACAAATATCCAGCAACACCCAGCAGCGATCAACCATGGCGACCGCCACCGTCGATTCGGAGCTCATGTACCACCAAGTAGCGGCGCAGCCGTTCCAAGTCCTCAGTGGGGCGCCCTTTTCTTGTATCAGGGATGCTCAGGACCGACCCCTCACGTTGTCAGTGGGTACGGACAGCTGCTTGTACGCGCTCAAGGCCGATCCCACCTCCGAGAACGAGCACATCAACATCAACGTCTCCTCTCTCATTGGTGCCACGAATGCAGTAGCCCACTTTGGGGTTTCTCAGGATGTCAAAACCAAGGCGGTGTACTTAGTCGTGGCTACCGCAGCGCTCGTATACGTGCTACCGCCCTTCAAGCCGGACGACTTGGTGGCAGCAAATGCATCCACCCTGTTGAAGCCGCTCCCCTGCACCCAGGCACAGTCTAGTACTGAGAAAGTGACTCGGATCCTGCTGGTAAGTCTGCCTTCCATGTTTTCCCCATTCCCTCTGACCTAAGTCGTTCGCCTTCCTCCACAGGGCGACGTGATCACCAGTGGCACGTACCCGCTCGCGATCGCCGCCTTTACAGACGCGGCGGGCAATGCGGATATTGCACGTGTGCTAGTCTCCGGCAGCACGTCTTGGGCATGGGACGGGCAGCTTGGCATGCCCGAGGAAGCCACGGGCGGAATGCTCGATTTGTGCCCCGGTAACTGTGCCCTTGGCGTTGGGATTTACTGCCTGTACGTCAACGCAGGCGTCACCAATCTCATGTTCCAGACAACTGAGGCCGGCGCACGCCATTACAAGTTCGACCTCCAGGTACCACAAGGTGAGGCCCACCCCCATTCTTGTAGGAAGTACCAAATCTCTGACACACGCACATCAACAATAGCCGCACAACGCATTATCACCTACAAAGAGTCGAACAACCTCACGCACTTACTTGTTCTCGGTGGAGGGCTGTGGCACATTCCGCCCGACCAGACCATTCATTCCGGGAGTCAAGCGACTCAGTTGTCATCTGATCCTCTCTACGCGACATGCGCCAAGCTTTATCTCTCGCAGTACGGCACCGACTTCAGCGCGTGGTTCTTGTCCGGCACCACCTTGGCGTACCAACAGGGTATTGCGGGCAGCGCAGGCATACTGGATGGCACCCCCGTCCCTCTCCTGAACAAGTTCTCAGGTCCGACCGCTAATTTTGCAGCGATCATCGACCCAACTACTGCCTCCCAGAGCCTGGTTGTCATGGACACCACGTCAATGCTGACAATAATGGAACAGCCTTCAGACACGTACGTGTGGAAGACCACACCTTTCCTCGTGAAGCAGCTTGACAAGGTCATCGACTTCAGCGCCTACACGAGCAGGGTGCTCATCGTCGACTCCCAGGGTTGGCCCCAAGGGAACAAGCCATTTAATATCAGCACCACAGCCGGTTGGTTAACAGTCATCATCAATGGCGGATCATCGCTGCTTGGAACGGACGCGATTCAGGTGACGACCGATAGCAATGGTGCTATCACTATCATCTTTCCCACCAGCGATCTCGATGCCTACGAGCTCCGTGTCCAGGATGCGTCTGGCTCTTCCATCCTTGGTGGTCAGACCTTCATATTTGATCCCAGCGACAAGGTCCAGACTAAGCTCAAAGCGATCACCACTGGAGATGATCTGCGTAACGCCAAGACTGCAGATGGGACGCCCATCCTGCAAGGCTCCACCGCCAGCCCGGATGATATCGACAATGCCGGCAAGTGGATCGGAGAGATGTCGAACCAGGCGATCGAGGCCATCCAGCTTGCACGCGCCCAAGGTACCATGCTGGCTGCTGACATCGATATCTCGGCCTCAGATATCTTTTGGGAAGGATGGAACTGGGTGTGCGAGACGGCAGACTCGATCAAGGACTTCGTCGTTGAGACATCCGGCGCGGCCTGGCACTTCGTCGTCACGATTGCTGGCAAGGTCTGGGACTTCATTCTTGATACCGCCGCAAAGGTTGCCAAGGCTTGCTCGCTCCTCCTGCAGAAGATCGGTGCGGCTTGGGACACCCTCGTTCAGTGGCTCGGATATATCTTTGACTGGCAAGACATTCTACAAACGAAAGATGCCATCAAGTCGATGGTGAATGGCCTCCTCACCTTTGGCGAGAACTACCTCAACAAGGAAGCCCAGCAGTTGGGGACGTACTTTGAGAATATACAGACTCAGATTAGCCAGTCGTTCACGATCGCTCCAACTGCGTCGGCTACACCATCCAGCCAAAACTTAGGAGGGGATCCGTCTGCGACGACGGCAAACAAGAGTGCTCAGACCTCGGCACCTGCAAACTACGGCAACTACCAGCTGGACCATGGTGGTGCATCCGACGCATCCATCCTCACCCCCATGGCCACCGATGCCTCACTCAGCAACTTGTATACTCAGAAAATCGCACCTCTCCTGAACCAGTTACTCACTGATGCGGAGAACATTGGCAGCCAGATCGTCAATTTGTTCAACAATGCGCTGGACATAACTGTTGCCGATATACAAGCTTTTGCACAGGTATGTACTGACTCTGCAGTAGAGGGAAACGTGACTGACAATTGACAGCAATTCGCGATCTCGTTCTTGCAGCTCATCAAGGACCTGGTGACCAACGTCATAGCGCTTGCTGCGGATATTGTCGGAGGTTTGCGAACCATTCTCAATGCCAATTTTCAGATTCCAGTCATTGGAGGCATTCTCGAGTCCTTCGGCGTCGGGCCTTATTCTATTTTGGACGTCGTTGCTCTTCTTTTGGCTATTCCTACCACGGTCCTTGCGAAGATCATCACTGGCAGCTCCCCAACCCTGTCATTCGCCTTCGACTACCAGAAGCTTGTGGATGGGACGCTTGATGGAACAACCACGAACTCTTTCCGTGAGCTGGCTGCATACGTTGACATCCCCGCCCAGTACATCCAGGGAATCTTGGTGAGTGATGTTTATTCCCTCATTCCAATGTCGCTCATCGCCATTCTTCACCCCACAGAAAGTGAAGGACATCGCCACCTCGACGATCCCGGCTGAAGGCGCTCCCCCGACTCCGCTGAGCTACTTCGGGCTAGTCAAAGACCTGGTCGTTAAAGGTATTTCCTATCCCTCTGACCGCGCCGTGCCGGGATGGGAATTCCGGTAAGCAGCATCTATTATCAACTTAAGAGAAAGCTCTCTGAAGTCCTTTTCCCGTGTCCAGTATCAGCGGGTGGAGCATGCTCATCTTCAACGTCGTCATGAAGGGTATATGCAAGCGGGCTGGCGTATCCGCAACCAAAGCGCTCGCTTGTTTCGACGCTTTCGTAGCACTTGTCAATTTCAGTCTCTCGCAAGCCTCGTACGGCATGCAACTCAATACTTCTTACACTGGGAGGAACGACGTCATCGCTGCGATGGGCGTGGCAAACGCAACGTTCCTACTTCTTGCGGGTGTAGGCTCGCCGTACGGCATCCTAGCACCTGACCCGATCGACAAGGCCATCGCGAGTGTCGTAGTCATGGGTGCCGAGGGCATCTCTTGCGTTCTGAAAGGCGTTAAGCAGGAGCTGTGCGTTGCGCAGACCGCTATCAACGTGCTTGATCAAAGCACGTGAGCGGATTAGGAGCAACACTTGATGGGCCTGATTAGGAAAGCTATGGATAAGTCGGAATGTACCAATACAAGCAGGATGGAATTTTATCGACTATCGATATGAGCAACTACCCAAGGTAGACATGTACATTTGCTCGAGAACAACTGTACTTCAACCGGCCTATCCAAAAGTTCCGAGGGTGTGGAGATTGTGTAGTGCCTGCCATGGCCGCGGATTAAACATACCAAAGGGTCAGGATACTATCGGATATTTGCAACAGTCGGACTATTCGACCGTCAGTGAGTACCAGGACTGCGCCGCACCTGAGAGCAGTTACATTCCCCTTTCTCCACCGTTTTTTGTGAGGGGTAGAAGGTACGCACACATCCAACTGATACACATAATAACAATCACGTGATGGGTCCCGGAGTGCCACCTCATCGGGGGCAAACCATCTCTTCCTTCCTTACCATCACTATCACTCATGCAGTCTCAAGCCTCCTCCCTCTCTACCTCCCAGCCCATTTCGCAGGGCACACTCGTCAATGAAATCCTCGAGTCACACCATGAGAAGGGCGCCACGACCAAATCTATGTCAGATGATTTCGGCACCCTGGAGGATCATGGCTACGTCTTTTCCCTCCACCCCGAAAACCCACGCAATGCGGCCATAAGCGAATACGCCCGGATCATCGCTGAACGCAACAAGGACAAGTACAAGGGGTGGCATGCCGCGGTGATTCCAGAGGGTGCGTCCCCTCCTCTCTCCTGTGACTTGTCGCATATGCTGACATCGGCTAGTGTCCCTCTGGCTAGAGGATGTACACGACACGTCGATGGAGAGCATGCTCGTCCTCATGCTTAACTGCTCTATCAACGTGGAGTGACTTCTGGTGCCAGACGTCCCACCTGGAGAGGAAAGAAGACTGATTGTTCCTGCGGATTTCCAGGATACTTGGGTGCACATTCGTAAGCATTAGTGTCATGTGGATGCACTGTACTCATCTGCAATTAGGTAAAATCAGCCGCTTCCCTGAGAACATCGAAAATCTCCGTGCTCCAAAGATCGAAACGCTCCTGCTTGCCGCCCAGAACCACATGGTGCCCCTTTTGCCCGAGGATGAACGCACGTTTGCTGCCAATGTACTGGAACAGGCCGTGCACAAGATAGTGGACGACAGTCACCAGCGTCTGTTCAACGAGCAAAATGGCCTTCCTACTGATTCCGTCCTCTCCACCCGTCGACAAGAAATTGCTGCTCGTACTCGCCTGTTGCGCAGCAACCGTCGGAGGATGTAGCTTGGGCCTGTTGTCGTTATGGGGCCTGCCCACCTGTCGTTACCTCGCGCTCACTCAATGACATGCCGTGTATCACTCATGTATGTATGTCATGTCCCTAGGTAGAATGAATATCGCTGTCTTTTCGGTTGTCTAATGATTCGCAGCCTTCAGGAGACGATACTGCTCGCCGTTGCTCACTAATCCCTTTCCTTGCTCTTCAAGACTCGCGCGAGGAGAGGTGGACTTCCTTTGGTTCTACCAAGGCCACGGTCAATGGGAGGCACGCGTGAAAGACAAAACACAAGGAAGCTTTGATCTCCGCTTGAGTCTCCGGCTTGTCGGTCCGCTTTCTTCTCCAATCGGTATGTTCCGGGGTCCTGGAGCATCCTGTAACCTGTGCAAAAGCGGTGCTTATCTCCCCCAATAGCCTCACGTTTGGATATCCTCGTCTCTATCTTCAGAAATTAAGGAACCGGATGCTGCATCATATAAGTTGCACCCAGTTCACCGCTTCTCATCTTATTCTCTCGTCTGTTCCCCCTCGCTCTCAGTGTTCACCCTGGCTCTCTTCGTACAATAACACAAATGGACGCGGAGAAAGGATACAGTAGTCAGCATCGCAAAGAGCTCCATCTGAAAGGACTGCCGCTTCTCGCTCTCGCCTGGCAGACTTTGGGCATTATATACGCAGATATTGGCACGTCGCCCCTGTACGTGCTCAACGGTATTTGGCCTAGCAGTGGAGGTTCGACTTCGTCAAGTATGCTCGTAAACTATCCCCTGACCCGTCATACGCTTTCAGATGTACCCTCGGAAGAAGACGTGATCGGCGGTGTTTCCGCTATCATTTGGTCTTTGACCCTGCTACCGTACGCTAACTTGATTTCCCCGTTAATGATCAGGTTTGCTAACCATTAACGTTCTTGACGCTGTATTCACCAGACTACTGAAATATGTGAGCCACTCCATAAACTCCCGTGTCGCGCCTTGCGTCTGATTGGGAGCCTTCGTAATTTGCCATTCTTTCTGTGCCACGGCACGTACATCTTCAACTCTCTAGGTTGTCTTTTCTCTGCAGTTCGGCACTGAAGAGGGAGAGGGCGGCCCATTTGCCCTGTAAGATCCCATTGTCATGACGGCGTGTTGCGTGGCTTAACCCGTTCACCCGCAGGTTTAATGGTCTTTTCCCGAAGAAGCAGTACGACGAAGATGAGGAGCGCGCTCTGACCGGCGACTCCGGCGTGCGCTCTTCCCCATCCTCGTACGGGCCGATCATGAGGTCATTCAAACATCCAATGCTGTTCTGGGTATGTTGCCTGATTGTCTCTTATTGGGTGTCAGACAGATGACAAGTACGCAGTCTCTGTTCGGTACCGCCTTGACCATGGCTGATGGTATCCTCACACCCGCTGTGTCTGTGACGTCGGCTGTCGGTGGAATTGCTGTTGCAAAGCAGTCGGTTTCGAACGACATTATTCCTATTTCCATCGCGTTCTTGGCTGCCCTCTTCCTGATTCAACGCTTCGGTACAGCCAAGATTTCTTTCATCTTCTCCCCTCGTACTTCGTTCCCCTTATCTGTGCTGGTGCCCTGCTGATAAATATCCCAGTCACTGTGATTTGGCTTGTCCTGATTGGGGGTTCTGGGATTTCCAACATCACTCATTACCCTGGCATCTGGCGTGCATATGACCCTTCGCGCGCTGTATTGTGGTTCGTCCGTACTGGTAACTACGACTATCTTGCCGGCGTTCTGCTTGCGGTGACAGGCTGTGAGGCCATGTTCGCCAAGTGCGGTTTTTCCAGTTGCATAAATTATGCGTCCCTAATTCTGGCTTGCAGCCTTGGCCAGTTCAACCGGGCCTCTATCCGACTGTCCTTTACCAGTGTAACATATCCTTGCTTGGTTCTCGCTTATCTCGGTCAGGGCGCTCGTCTCATCACTGATGGCGAGAATGCCATCCAAAATGTATTCTACAACACGATTCCCGGTCCGGTCAACGGCGGCCTTTGGTGGTTCACCTACTGCTTTGCCATCTTCGCTACCCTCATTGCCAGCCAAACTATGATCACTGCGATGTTCAGCCTTGTACAACAGCTTATCAACTTCCACAGCTTTCCCCCGTACGTTTCTATGTCGCTTTCAGCTTCTGCTCCTGACGTGCCGTTCAGTTTGCGCATGTTGTACACTTCCGATGTTGTTCAGGGTCAAATTTATATTCCGACTGTGAACTGGACTCTTGGCGCCGCCACCATTATCCTCGTCGGTGCATTCCAGAACCTTACCAATATGACCAACGCATACGGATTTGCGGTGTCGACTGTCATGATCGTCACATCTTCTTTGATCGCCGTCCAAATACCTATGGTCAAGCGCCTTCCTTGGATTCTAGGTGTCATCTTCTTGCTGTTCTTCGGCTTCTTCGACGGTTTGTTCTGGGGTGCTTCCCTCCGCAAGATCCCCCTTGGCGCTTACGTTCCTCTCGCCATCGGTGTCGTTCTGTGGTCTGTTATGATTTTTTGGACCTGGGCCAAGGGTCTAGAGGACCAATTCGATGGCGTCAATCGTCACAATCTTCGTCACTTTATCGTCAATGCTGCTCACTTACCCCATGGTAACGCTGGTGGTAAGGATGACAAGCTGGGCAAAAGCACGGCCGTCAATTGCACCTCTACCACAGCCACGCTAATCCAGGGCAGCCACGCTGAGGAAGTGGAGCCTTCGACCGAGGATGACGTGTACTCTAAGGATGGTGGTGAGGGCAAACCCGACGCGCTCTATTTGGTCAGCGAGGACAAGACGTATGTCCGGGAACTCAGCCGCGTCCCCATCATGGCCGTCTTCCATAAGCTCGCTGGCGGAAAAGGTGTGCCCCACACCTTCTACGCCTTCCTGAAACAGTGGCCTGCTCTTCCTCGTGTTGTTGTTGGCGTGTTCATCTGGACTCTGGAAAACGAGCACTGACATTGTCTTGCAAGGTCTTCCTGAGTATCAAGGTTCTGCCTATTGGGCACCTCCCTGTGGATGAAGAGCGTTATGTGATTACTAAAGTTAGGTCGCTCAAGGGCTTCTACGGTGTAACCTGTACGTCACTGGTTTTATTAATCCGGATTATTGTTTTCTGACATCCTGCTCAGATCAGATCGGATTCAGGGAGGATTTCAACGTCAAAGTTGACGAAATCGTTGCCGGTCTCTGTGCTGTCGAGGCTCGTTATGCTCAAGACGACGAGGAAGGGGAACGTGTCGTGCGGGAAATTCGCACCGCCGCAGAGACTAGCATTACTCACATGTGAGAGATACTTCCTAGTGCCCTATGATAACCCGTGATTCTTTTCCCAGCATGCCGAACTACTGGGTCTTCAGCAAGAAAATCAACGCTGGGTTCATCACTCCTGTGATTCGTTATATCAGGGCCTTCCTGATCGAGGGTCTGTACCGTCAAGTTGCCCAGACTTTCCCTGACAGTGTCCTGTGGCGGGGCCATCAAGAGGAGATTATCCGCGTTGGTATTAACGCTGAAATCTAATTTGAGGAGGATCGTCTCTCACAAGTCTTGCCGTGATCCTCTTCTAGTATTTTTTAAAGAAAGCAGTAGCTCCGATGTACTGCAGGTAGTGTGAATTATGCGTTTTGTGCTGTGGGTGGTAAACCCCGGGATGTTCCATACATGAGAATAGTCGGATAGGTTCACTCTGCACACGCTCGATCCGACCCTCTAATCTGCCTTCTAACTTCATCGCAAATCAATATATGGGACACCGAACAATCAGTGCATATACTGAGGGCAGAGATCCTCTAGTTACTACGTCCATCGTGGGACAAACAACTCTTGGCCTTGCAGCTCGTTCCGTGGGTTCCACTTCAACCTACTTTCGCACCTGGGCGGCCCAGACCGGTCAGTCCCATTCCTGCCAACCTCAAACGGCCACTGTTTCAGCGCGCAAACCTCGTCCACCCCACACATCGGACGGCAAATCTGCCATTCTCCCCAATCCAGCCATTCCAGGAGTTCGTCGACCTTAGAGGACCAAGTTGTGAGTAACTGGAATTGGTGGGCGATGGGAAAGGACTCGGCTGTGTATGCAGTTTGGAAGAGGAGTAGGAGGACGCGGCAGATCTCTGCGTGCGTTTGTGCTATCGACTGCTGGAGGAGTCGTTCTTGGGCCGTGAGCTCCTCCGCATGAAGGTGCTGAGTGTGTGCCGCCGCGCATCGGGCGTGCGTGGTAGAGAACCAGGAGTTGGGCAGGTGACCGGAGGGGTAGAGCGTTACGGAGGAGGGCGAGATGTACGGGGCGAGCATGGTCAGTATCTGCTGGCGAACGTCGGCTACCAGCGCGCTCAGACTCTGATGTCGGTCTTCTTCGGGCGTCTCCGTGGTTGGAGGGGTTGCGTCTGCGGCGTGGAGGAGATGTTGGAGATAGGGCAGGCGGTCAGCATAGCGCTCGCGGAGATTGCGCATCAGCCCTTCCCAGTTGACCTTGCCTACTCCGGCTGCGACTGCGGGCCGGCGAAGGACGTCGGTGAGGTCATGCATGAAGAGCTCCACATCTTGGGAAGAGATGTTCAGCAGCCTGTGCATCGCCCTATCTTGACCTCTCCTGAGGTGAAAGAGGCTTCTGTACCTCGGGTCGTAGAAGCTGAGCAGTTTGGAATAGTCTATTCTCACCCCGGGAAGGGGGACGACGTTGTGCCAGTTCCCGGCGGCGAGCGCTTCGGCAGCCAGGGCATGGGGAGAACGGAGGGATCCTGCCCATCCTGCCGACGCGGGCGGTGCGACGGGAAGCACGTCTATAGAGGAGATTAGGGTGAGCGAAGATGAGAAGTTGCAATGCATTATCTCGCTAGCATATCATCAGCCTCGCTTGAGCACATGCACACTGTGAACAGAGAGGGACGTACAAATCGAATCCCATTCGGAGGAAACCGTCCAACTCGTTCGCCTTCGCCCACTCGCACAGCTGCCCGATCCTCACAAACGGGTCCCAGTGCCATTCCCTGCTCACATTACCGTATACCAGCACGTCCTGGCTGTCCAACGTACCTGTGGGGATGGGAGCAGCGGAGGAGCCGTCGAAGTACAACAGCCTTATCGGGCGGGAGGGGGTGTAGGTGTACAGTTCTCCCTGGAAAGAAGCGAAGTAGAGCGCGTGCTCGAGGTCGAATGAGAGCCATTCGGCTCCTTCTGGGGGGGTTTTGGGAGAATGGTTTCCGTTCCGCCCGTGATACAATAGAGTGCCCGGTGAGACGGTAACAGGTACGACGGTATGCCCTAGGTCCTAGTCATGGGACGCGTAGCGGGGAGGAAGACAAGAGAGGCACACCATTGCGGTGGTAGGTATTAGGCCAGTGCTTGAAGAGGGATACTGCGGTGTCATAAATGAGGTGTCCGGTAACATCTGGGTTTGGAGGGTCGTCCCATCTCGGTAGCTGCGTATCGTTCGCAGTCGAGAGTGGAAGCTGCTCTGCTTGTGAAATCCCTACAAGAATAATCAAGCCAAGCAATGGAGATATGTTCATATTCTATGACGGGGATATTGAGGATGTACAGCTAATATCAATGTAATGTGTCGTGCAGATGAAAAGAAAGGGAACATTAATTGCGCCTTCTCTTGCACAATAAGGTGAGCACACAGCCCGGAAGTTCCTCGGCAGCTCGGCCATCCCTTACAAACCATTAATATATTCTTTTCGTTCATAACGCTGTTTTGCCCAACCTTTGCTGATAGAACTCATCTGTGCTGTCATGCTCGACTGTCAATCGCCGGGCTGTGCTCGGTGCAAACGCGCTGCAACCCCAGGAACCTCGAGCTCTAGATATCTATCGTTACCATAATCCACTGGCCATCGATGAAGCCGGATGCCGCTCCAAACGACAACAAGTGAATAATGGACCCGCTGGTCTGACGGGGACAATCGTACGGTTACCGATATTGAACCGAGCTTTGCAGGTCGGGCCGGGCACCGGAGGGGAAGAGTAATATTACATCGGAGCGTTTCTGATCAAGCTCTTCGAATTGGATTACCGCTTCCATCCCAACTCGAGATCAACATGTCTCCCGTCCGATCAATCACCCCCCGTGCAGAAGAACTCCAGACAGGCAAGCTCTCCGCTTCTAACTTCGTACTCGCCTTGCAGATCCTGCAGGCCGAC
The DNA here is from genome assembly GCF_000292625.1 of Dacryopinax primogenitus. Taxonomy (NCBI): domain Eukaryota; kingdom Fungi; phylum Basidiomycota; class Dacrymycetes; order Dacrymycetales; family Dacrymycetaceae; genus Dacryopinax; species Dacryopinax primogenitus. The sequence goes on along the minus strand of NW_024467210.1, from coordinate 1,016,207 downwards.
GGGCTCCTCGTGATCAAGCATGCTGTCGATGAGGAGTACTTGGACCAGCTGAATTAACGGATGATGCGGGATGCGTGGGAGCTCTGAAGCGCTGCTACCGCGGCTGGGCAGGCGCCGGACATCGACTGTTGGCGTAGGAGACTAGAAACATACAAATCGATCCTCCGTTGGAGAAGACTTGTTTTTTTGAAGACTACTTCATGAACTCCCTTGCCGTATGCGTGACCAGCGCATACCTAGGCGGCAAGCCCCAGCTGACGTTCAACTCCGGTGTACGTCCCCGTCGCACGCACGCACTGGTAGTTGCTAACTTTGGTGGGCGCTTAGAATGTGACGATGTATGGCACACGGGCGCAGGATACACACTCTGATTTTGGGAATTATGGAAGACTTGGAGGTGATGGTTGATTGGGTGCAAGGACACTTCTCTCTAGTTGTTGTATGCCATTAATTATATTGGGATAATGTGGGGAAATGACGTAAGTGCGGAGAGTTAGACCCGGAGCCGAGTATCGGCGGTAATATTATTATCGACCAACATCAGTGGCCGGTTATTCCCTGTCCTCCTCCTCCTCCTCCTCCTCCTCTACTTCTCTTCTTCCCTCCTTGCACACTCTGTACGCCTCAACTCCCTGGTCTGGCTGACATGGCACCAGCACATCCCCATCCCCGTCCAGCAAAGTCGCTTCTAGAGCTCCTCCTCATAATGTGCCCTCTCGTAATCGGCATCCCTTGGCTCGCTCTACATATCCACTACACGTGCGTACTACCCTCAAAGTTTATTCAGAATTTCTCACCCTGTTATCTGCGACAGCCTGCCAGAGCCTATAATAGAACAATACCACCCCCTCACCGGCACCCCCCAGCTCTCGGAACACCATATCCTCAATACAGCGCGCTATCTCTCCGAATCGATCGGCTATCGCACCGTCGGAACGCGCGAACATGCGCTGGCGGACGTTTGGATGAGCGAGCAGCTTCAGGAGGTGCAGAGCTTATGCGAAGAGGAGGCGTCTCGGAGAAGGGAGCGGGGTGAGGGAGGGGTCGAATGCGAGATTTGGAGACAAGAGGGGAGCGGGAAGCATCGGTCAGTCTTCCTTCCCTCATACGCCGCACCCGGAGGACAAGCTGACGGATGCGGCGAAGATTTGACCTCGCCCATCATAGAGTGTACAAATCTTACCATGGGCTGACGAACCACATTCTGCGCCTCTCTGCCAACACGACCCAGTCCAAAGCACATGCCGTGCTGGTCAACTCCCACTTGGACAGTACGCTCCCCAGTCCCGGTGCAGCAGACGACGCCGTCTGCGTGGGGGTGATGTTGGAGCTTATTAGGGTGTTGGTCCACGGTGGATGGTCGGGCGAGTGGAGCATCATTTTCCGTAGGTGCCCTGCCCACGAGCATCAGAGGCAACACTGACCCGTGAGCAGTATTCAACCATGCCGAAGAGTCGCTGCAAGATGCCTCGCACCTGTTCTCAACTCAACATCCCCTAGCGCCCACAGTACAGGCAGTGATCAACCTCGAAGCAGCGGGCACCACAGGGCCGGAACTCCTCTTCCAAGCCACATCACAGGAGATGATCGCTGCCTACTCCCACGTTCCCCGGCCGCACGGCAGCGTGCTCGCCAACGACGTCTTCAACTCGGGCATCATAATCAGTGACACCGATTTCGGCCAGTTTGTAAAGTATCTGAATGTGACGGGCCTGGATATGGCCATTGTTGGAAATTCGTATTTGTATCATACGCGCAAGGTCGGCTCCCCGCCTTCACGCCGGGAGGTAGACGGCTGACAACCGACAGGACCTAGTGGAGAACATCCAGCCTGGTGCAGCGCAACACATGGCGGAAAACGTTCTCGCACTACTGAACTACCTTACCTCCGCCCGCTCCCCCCTCCCCCACCTCACAGAATACACCGCCCCCGCAACGGTGTACTACTCGCTCCTCTCCTCCATCTTCTTCAGCTACTCATACGACCTCGCCCTGGTCATGTCCGTCTCCCTGTTGTTCTGGGCACTCGCGCTCGCCCTCGTCACCACCCGGGACTGGACCGTCGTTCCTCGCGCTTGGGCAGGCATCGTCGGCGGCATGGCAGGCGCACTGGGAGCTGCGAACCTAATGGCTTATTTCTTCGCCTCCATCCTTTGTAAACCCCTCAGCTGGTTCGCCCGCGAGTGGCTTTGCATCCTCCTCTACGCCCCACCCGCCTTGTTGGGTGCGGTCTTCGTCCAACTACTTGTCCATCCACCCCCTGCTCGCCCCCAGATAGAGCACCAGTCGCTGACCAGCCTGATGCTCTTTTACTCCTTTGTAGCATTCGCTGGTCAGATGGCAGGTATCGGAAGCTCCTATCTCTACTTCATAAACGCACTCTCTCTTTGGGTGGCGACGGCGCTCAATGAGTTGCTGGTGAGGGTGCTCAAGCACGAACCTGGCGATGTGAACCACTGGACGTACGCGGTGGGCAGTGTAATTCCCCTCATTGCGGGGAGTGAGGCCCTCGGTGAGTTCCTAGACATCTTCGTTCCTTTGGTGCGTTTTCCTGCTATATCCTAACTCTATGCTGATTGTTAGCCCCAACGCTGCAGACCGGCAGACTGGGCAGAGACGCTCCCGTAGAGCACATTATAGCATCCATTGTCTCCTTTCTCACATTCTACATGGCCCCCTTCGTCCTCCCTTTCGCGCATCGCTTCGGCCGCCCAGCGCTGCGCACTATCACGCTCGTTCTGCTTGGGGTGTCCGTCGGTATATCCGCCGTGTTTGCTGCTCCAGGATGGAGGGAGTTTGATCGACAGCATCAGAATCGGTTCTTTGTAGTGCATATCGAGAATGTTCGTCTTTCATACATGTCCTGCACACCCAATATCCTCTGTGCATGCTAACCCAGATGCACAGATCACGTCGCACGACTACGGCCTGCATGTCGCTACCCTCAACTCGGCCTCGGGATTCTCCGAGATTGTCAATTCGCTCGCTGGCGATTTCGCGGAAGTGAAAGGCGTACCAAGGCTGACCACAGAGCTGGGCGATAAACTTGCGTGGGACGTATTCCATCCCGTATCTGATGTGCGTATTTTTTCTGTATCGTTGCTCGGAATCTAATGAACTGGTGTGATAGCTTGTGACCTCGTACGCGATGGACCTCTCTCCACCAGAGGAATACGTCTCTCACTGGCGGCAAGAGTTTTCAGTACACGCCCTGGACATCGTCCTCGACCCGCACACCGACACGCGCACTTTCACTCTACACATCGACCACCCAGGTCTGATCTGGACGGTTGTCTCCTTCCAAGCAGAAGTGTTAGAGTGGGACTTGCCGGACGCGCCTGTCGAAGGTCATGCACTACACAAGATCAAAGAAGCGAGCTTCTACATGGCCGACCAGTGGAGTATCCGCATGACGCTGAACGGTACAGCGCCTGTACTGGTGAACTTTGTGGGAATAGAAGAGAGAAGTATGTGGCCTGGGAAGAAGGCAAGGCAGGGAGAGAATAGAGAAGAGAAGCCAAGTATGAGGATGTTTGAAAGGTTGGAGACCTGGTTGGAGCAGAAAAGCGATGGTGGGATTGATGTGAACATGTTTGGATGTATTGCGGGTGCGGTGGAGGTGTGATGAGCAGGGACGAGAGCGAGAGTACATCTTCATACCCTCTAAAATACGGGCTCAAGCCTAGATTAGACTGTTGTACTAATGGAGACACAGACTTGTGAATGAAGTGTAGCATGGCTGGGAACGTGCAGCAGGTCCGTCTCCACCAATTTTGATATTGCTAATTATACCACCGATAAGATGTGCTGCGCGTCTGGCGTAATATTGAGAGCGCTCTGATAAAGACGGACAGTGATATATACGCTTGCTGGCGAACGTTCGACCGTGTTGTTCTCCTCGAGATCATAGAGAACGATGCTTGCTGGGCTTGTTGCGGTCATAACGGCGGTCGCATCCTTTGTTCACTCTGTGCAAGTGCCTCTCATTCAAACGACCAGCAAGGAGAATGCTACCTCATGGGACACACCTCCTAGCCCAGATGAGACGGGCCATCTGATATTCGACACCGTCGCAAATCTGCTCAAGCACTGGTCTAATACTTATCATCGGAATGGTGCTCATCTCTCATCACAGAAAGATGAATTACTGACAGCAGAGTAGGGCACAACGTCGTCCCCGCGGTCGTCACCCCCGGAACGCTCCTCTTCCACGGCAGGGGGGACAGCATGCCCCCAACAGTACCCGAATGGCTTTCCCTCGATGCCGAGCACTCGCTCCTGTTCTCGAACAGGGGCAACCAAGGTCACCTCTTCACATACGCAGCGACACGCCCCCTCTAAGCTGCTCTACTTCGATGGTGCGAGTGCGTACAACCTCAGATCAGGAACACTGGATACCCAGGATGTACTGCTCTATGGGAACGTGAGCACCGGTACGAGGTGGAATCCTTTTGGAAGGATAGTAGAGCTGTGTGACTGGGGAAAGCAGTTTGGCATCGACGGATTCCTGAGGATGGAGTTCGATTTGTGCGTCCCTCTTGCTCTTCTCCTAAGCCTTACTCACAGTTCTGCAGCGAGATCATGTACTGCAACTTCACAAATGGGATGGAGCTCATCTCCAGTGTCAATGTTGTTCCCTGCACGTGGGAGCGAACGCCATCTTCTGTAGAGCTGATCGAGCACCGACTGTCCGTTCCCACCATGGGCAACCCACCCTTGCCAGAGCCGACAGGTCCACCCCGCCGGGGCCCAGGTCGTCCAGACCGCAATCCCACCCCTCCCGAGCCTCCGGTAGGGTGGCAGGGCTCTCTCCGTACTCCTTCTCAAGTCACGTTCGAAGCTCTACACGCTGGTTACTGGCACAATTTCGCCCCTCTCACCGGGATCAAGCTGGAATATTGGGGGCTGACAACGTTCTACGACCCTAAGTATGGCAGCCTCGTGCCTGGGAGGTGGGGGTTGGACGCGGCACAATATAGGCTGGCGAATATCAGTGAGAAAGATGCTTCGGCATGGAAGAGGGAGCTGGAGGGGGTGCTCATTCGTCCCGAAACCGAAGGAAGCGGGATCGATTGGGGAAATATTATGCGGCATATTGTGGAACGACATGCAGATAGACTGGAGTTTTTCAGGCATCTGCTGCGGACCGCTACAAGGAAAGACGGGGGTGATCGGGTTACCCCGACGCAGAACTTGACCAAAATCGTGGAGAACGCACGCCTCCAAGTGCTGACGATGCTCTCCCCCTACCTGTCGCGCGCTGCCGTACCTCCCGGAAAGTCGGCCTCCAACGACCGTGCATGGCTCGAGCCAACGGTCTCCCTCTGCACGGGGAGCTTCACACAACACATGAACGTCTCCCGCTTCACTCCCCAAGAGCACGTGCTGAAGCAGGCGACGGACACAACAGCGCGAGAGATTTGCCGCACCCTGGGGCTTATATGGTTATCGGCCTTCAGCGCTGAATCCGTCACCCTCCCCTCCCAGCAAGAGCAGCTACTCAACTCCTGGCTTCTCGAGGTAGAAAGGCTCATGGCCTGGCTGGACTGGGCCGTATGGCTCCGGTGTACCCCGGTGTGCGGAGACGACGAGATCTGCTCACCTCCGCAGTGGCCGTTTGATGGTGTGCGGACGGGGGACGAGGGGAGGGAACCGCATTGTATTTCGAGGGTGGACTTCCAGAGGGGAGGGAGGGGGCCTGGTGGGCCCGATGAGCCAGAAAGTCCTGGTGGACCGGGAGAGCCACACCCACCAAGGGGTAGAACATGACTAGAGGATAAGAGGTGAAGTTCGCTATATGTTATCTCGGGATTATGAGGGGAATGCCGCATGCCGATTGATAAATTACACATGTTTCCTACGTTATACTATAGGCCCGGAATACACACGCTCCAGCGCCCTTCTCCAGGGCTCCAGCTCCAACATTAGTACACAATCTTCCCTCGCCGCGTCTTCGACCTGCACCTGCCCTGACTCGTTCGTTCCCCCTTCAGCTCCTCGACCCTCCCCCTCCATTAGCCGCACCTCTGACCTCACAGACCCGGAAGCTACCGTAAGTGTCATGCCAGCACCGACGCACGAAGCCCAGCTATGAATAGAGTGGTTCAACTACAAGACCCCACCTACGGTCGGGACACAATCGCACAGGTACAACTAAATAGACGTACGTTTTTGGAATTCCTCCATCCGGTGCCGCGAGATGAACGTGCTCTGCGATACGTCTGCTGTGACAGCGACAATGTCAGGAAGCATAGAAGTCAGCGCCAGCAGGACGCTCCCCGAGCGCCGCTCGTCAGATGAGAGGCAGTCAACCGGTCTACTTTCGTCGATTCACGTCGCCTTCGAGGTGATCACGATTCGTACCGAGTTGACGATCGAATATGTGCCTGTCAGTAACCGATAAGTGTCAGCAGTCTCTCAACTGCAAATATACGTGAGTGGAAGTTTAGTGAGTGAAAAGAGCAGAACTCACCAAAAGTTCCACCTCGACAGGGTTTCATCGATATGTAGTTCTGAATACCGCGTCTTTCTTGAGTTCGCACCCCTTTGACACTTGCACGAGGACGCAAGCCTCGAGGCACAATTCCGCGGTCAAGCGCCCACAAGGAAGACATTCACTACGCGCACCTCATTGTTGGTCGCGTACATGCTTTTCTAGGCCTGATTTACCTAACGCGGCTTGGAAGTCACTCTCGGCAGCTGGCCAGTCCATCGATGGCCGGATCCCAAACTCGTTCTGCTGTATGGTAAGCCACAAAGCCATCCCGACGCGATGCTATGGCGTCTGTTTCTCCAATATTGTAAGTGCGGTGTTCACTTGTATCGAGGGTGCTGCATGACGTGTCCTTCCAACAACGAATAGCTAATACCTCGTATTTTCCTGTCGCTACACACGGAGCGAAATTCGGATGATCAAGATGCAGGTGCCGCTGTACGGAAACCCGCTGGAGCCATACTGCTGCCAGCAACCTACCAGTAATATTCGCACTGCAATGCACATGCACCGCCTTGCTATCTCCGTTTACCATACCTGTCACGCGAGCTTGTGTGGTCTCGGCTTCTTCATCCAACTCAATCTACTCTTCAGAACATCAAACAGACGCCGGGTGGTCTTGCAAATTGAGTGAGCCAAATATATACCCTCCCACCTTGCGCCTTCGGATCTCTCACTTCATATCATGGACCGGAATAGTCCATATAACCGCTGGCCGGAAATGCATGCTTCCTTCCTTGGTCGTTGGAGAACATATAAGCCGTGATCTTTGATACAGCTTCAGACTACGCCTGTTTGCCAACAGGACGCTTCGCCATCGTCTGCCAACATGGATGACACGGCTCAAACTCAGCTTGCTTTGTTACCGTCCCCAATCCGCACCGCTGTGCAGAATATCTTGAATTATCTTTCGCGAGCCGCTGAGACAGCTATTGGCATACCGCAGAATGATGTGAGCGTCTATCCATGTGAACTCAAACGAAGCTGATATGTTAGCTGTAGGAGGAAATCGTCCATATTACAGAACGACTGGACTACATCAAGCAGTTCCTTGGCCTTTACCCGGCCCATTTGCTTCAGTCGCGCGATAATAGGACGGACACGAGCAATGCAATTTCACCAAAATCAAACATTCGCCCGCTTGAACCGGAGGAGCAAAAGGACCTCCTTCACCATCTTACTCGGTATGTTTTACCTATGATCATTTGGGTGACAGCTTCCACTGAACGATGCCTGTTCTGGATAGAGAATTTCAACGGATCAACGATTTGATGGTGAAATACCGAGATAAGCGTAGCACTGCAACTCGGCGAATGGCCTTCCAACCCGAGGCTGCCGTACTTGTGAGGAAGATGAAAGAAGCAAGCGAGAGAGCCTCGACATACCTTCTTGTATGTAGGGACTTACCCCCCATACGTACCCAGCTGACCCACATGAACCAAAACAGGGCATGGCATGCTACCAAATTCTGTGTTCCTTTTCACGGAATGATCAAGATGTCAGCCATAACCGTGATGGTTATCTTGCGAAGGTCTACAAAGTGGTTGATGCAGATACAACTGGAGACAGGTTTTCTCGCTTCGAAAATTTCATTTCTGTGAGTATATTACCTCCACACAGCACTATATCCGACCGCTTTATTGACGGGAATCACAGTTTCACTATCGTGATCTTGTCAGACATGGACCTCACGCGATGCGCTCAAAGCCAAGTCTGGATACTCTGTCCACTTGGGAGCCCAGGCACAAGATTCCCCGGCAAATTTCAGCTCCTGGTGTTTCATCCCGCGCGCATCAGTCCTATCTGCCTACTACGAGGCCTGTCTCAACAACTCCGGCTGGCCGGAGCATAACCCCCACCGTCAAGGATGATCTTCACACGCGCTCCTTCCGTGGAGGAAGAGGTCGGGGTCGCGGCCGTGCTCGGGGAAAGGTCGTAAACTCCCACAATAACAGTCAGGCAACACCAACAGACGTGGACACGCCCAACATTGCAGAACAAACGGGAGTGGATATCCGTCCTGCACCCGTTTCTCAGTACGTCCTGGTTCCTGACATATGTCTCCAAACTGATGTTGCAATTCAAAGCAAGGAATCTGAATCAGAGTTCGGTTCTCCACTGCCTCAGGTGAGCACGTCTCTGGTGCCGATATGCAATCCTCGACTTGATAACCTTTTGATTTCTGTCAGATCACCATGTCAACAACCGCACCCCTGGTTCCATTTCTGGAAAACGAAAGGTTCGACGATGTTCACGCCACCAGGAATTTGGGTATACTGGATGCACACAATGACGTCCCCTCTGACAAAGATCCCGTGATACACATGGTTCTAAAGCACATGCTTACGCCAGGCGGGAAAAGCAAAGACTGTTCAGAAGAATGTGAAGCATTTGCAGCAACATACAAAGCGTGTATGACCTCGGAAGTGATGTTTTCGCACTTTTTCGATGTGTCTTCTACTCTCCTCGACCGCGTGGGATCATCCGGTCTTCCGTCGTACGTGCGCTCCGTCTTTGGAAGTTCTTTTCTATCGCTCAACCGCTCAAGCAGAATATTGAACTTTGTTGTCTATTGGTTGTATCACGTCCAAGTTGGGGTGGAAGCGCGTGACCTTCTTCTGAGAATACAGAGCTTTGTGTTGGGAATACAAGACTTTGTGTCAGGCGAGGTGACGAAATCACAGACACTAGCAATCCTGCAGGTTTTGCAAGAGCTGCCGTTGAAGAAGCCGAGAGTTCTGAAGCGCCGTATAAAGCCCTCCACAAAAGAACTAGAAGACTTCGAAGCCATCCAACTGGCCGATCAACTTACCATACTCCTTAGCTTGGGGTTCCGGCGGATCCAGGTGAAACACCTGATTGCATGGGTCAGCCCCGAGGAAAAGTCGGAAACAAACCCGGTCAACAAATTTAAAGAGGTCTGCGCCAAGGTAAGAGTGACTCAAGCTGAGTACGAAGGATCTAATTGTCTGGTCAGGTACAATCATGGGTAAAGGCTGCACTTCTCGGATGCAGTAAGGGCAGTTCGGGAAGAGAAAGAGTCAAGAAGAAATTTCTATATATTGCCCAAGTAGGCCCTTCAATTACCGAGAACGGCGACTACTGATGTCAAGCAGCGTTGCCTAGAGTCATACAATCTTGCAGGCACAGTTTCCATAACCTCTACGTTGCTGCAACTGCAGGAGGCTGGGGAGATAAAGCTACGCTTCACCCGTGAGCAGGAAGGACATCCGATAAACGGTCTTGTCGCTCCATCACCTGGTGAGGAACTGTACTGGAACGCGCTGGCCAGCAAGCCCGCGGACACGGCCTGTGTGCCTTGGTTAGGTAAGCTGTCTTTGAGGTACCGGCCTCATGCTGCAGAACCGGCAGTAGAACTAATCAGTGACAGATCCTCATGAATCTGGGCTGCAAGAGGCGGGTGACGATGTGCGCACTGCCCGCCCCATCAGCATCGCCAACCACAGGGCTCTCTTTATGGAAGCGAAGAAGCTCATCGCGTACGGAGCGAAACAGTATGAGGTGCCATTCAGCCTCCAGGACATGAGCTACCTGGAGTTTCACTTTAAAGTATCGAGTCAGGACTTGAGGGATGAGGTGAAGAAGGGTGAGCTCTGTACAAACGGTCTCAGACTCTCTTGGTGGAAGCCAGACGATCGTACGAGGCTGCCTGAGGCTGAAGCTACTTAGAGAATATGAAGACATAGTCTTGTACTCGGCACCTCCCAATAGGGGCGGCAGGAGTAGGTCTGCTGGAGGGGGAGTCGAAGTAATAGTAGTTTCCCAGTTGTTCGAGACGTAGGATAGGTAATATTCGAAATGACAGTAGTTGGATCTCAACGTTCAAATGGGCATCCGGTTCAGAAATGTTGAAATCAAGTAGGCACAAAAGGAATTCAGCAGACCCAAATAGAACCAGAATGGGTGCAAACCTGACATAGCATTTCATGTAAAGTAAACCACACGGCCAGACCTTATTGCCGCTGCAAAGAGTCCACATACTGCTATCACTTATCCGGCCTTCGATACGTCGTAAATACCATGCTATCGCTGCATTCGACCGCTGTAGCCGACACCCCCCTCTACTCTGAACTCAAGATCGTTGGCAAAGGCGGCTTCGGTTGCGTCTACCGGGCCAGGGACAATGCCACCGGCCAAGTGTTGCGCTCAAGGTCATCGACCTCGACAAGAAGGGAAACGATGTAGAGGATATTGCGAGAGAAGTGGCGTTGTTGGCTCTCCTGAAGGGAGGGGAGAGCTGTAATGTTATGTGGTATTGGGGTTCCTGGACGGGCATAGAGAGAGCGTGGTCGCATAGAAAGAAGATGAAGGCATGTGTAAAGAAGCGATCTTGAGAGAAAGGACAGAACGGCAGTGCTTGCGGAGACAGGTGCTTGCCACAGTAGGTTATGGTGGTGATGAACCGGGAGACGTGAGAACGGCGACCGTTGGTGGTGTATCACACCACTAGCAGTTGCTCACTGTCGAGCCTTCGGTGCGGTGCCTCAGAGAGGACAGATTGCCTACCCCAGAGCTGGCGGCAATGTCGTCCGCGTGGGGGTGGGCAGTATGCCACCCCGAAGGGGCAGGAGTGATAGGATGCATTGCCGGATCGATTTGAGGGGAAGAATTGCGAGTCACCCACTTCAACCCTTGCTCATATATCCATTGGCCCTTGGCCATCCACCGCTCAAAGGTGGCTTGAGCGTCAGCTTCGGCTTAAAGCCGCACAGCTGCCCTTGCACGCTCATAGCGCTCGCGCTGCATACGACGCCTGCGTTCCCACCCGGCCAAGGTATAATGGGTGACCGTGTACTGGTTTGGAGCGGGGATGTGATCCAGAGTATCACTTGTTGCAGGATATGGGCGAGCTGTCGAGAGCGACGGACCGTGAGGAGCAGTAGCAGTCCGACAGCAATCCGATGACATTCAGTGCGGGTGAGACAGTGATCGCGGGATATTCCGATGCAGATTATAGATGCAAGACATAGCATCATCTCATACAGTAGTGCAGCCTGACAACATGTAAGAGGATGGATGGATGAGCACGATAAAAAGCCTGCACACCTAGGTACCTGTAAACCGTGAATCCCATCCTAATCTAAACCCACTCTTGCCCATTCCCTGCGACCATCCATCCACCCGTCCATCCATCGCTCACGCTCCAGTGTTGTTGTTTGCTGGCATTGTGTTGTGTGTTGTCGCATGCTTGCAAGTCCCTGAACGCACGTCCTCATCGTTGTCAACAACAGGGACACATCACCCCTGTCTGCTGCGCGTCGAGCACCTGCTAATACGCAATACATGAAATTGTGGACTACTAGATTACACTGAACTGGACTGAGTGCGAAACGAGCCAAATCGATCAAGATATACACTCAAAGATGGATGGTGAAACGGTTTGGATTACACTGACTTACTGAAATAGTTGCGCGATCGGATGTCGGAGAGCTCTGGACATGTCCTGTTGCGGCAACAGCAGTGTTCGACAAGTTCTATACACAAGCGCGTTTGAGACACGCTTTATGTGTGTTGATAGGAGTAAGCGACATTTACCTCGTGCATGGTGGGCAGAACGCAAGGAGTTTAAAAGACTGCGTTGTGCGACCGAGTGTTTCCCTGCCACAATTTCCGTGTTGAATGTTCCTTCGGGGGGCACCACCCAGGTCGCCCAGGCCGGCCTACTCATCAACGCGTCACTACGAGGATCACGACGATTACGCCCCTCACTATGCTTAGCGTTATCAGTCATCATGCACATCTCCTTCTGGTCTTGGCAATGGAGCTTATGAGCCGCGTTCCGCGCAGTATCTTGATGCGTCTTCGGAAGGCGCTGGGCGGTGCAGCAGTCCACTGGCTCGTCGTACCAGCCATACGTTTCCTGCAGAGTACGCTGTCGTCTCTCTCTCTACCCCTGCGTCATATTCTGGACGGCCTTGCTGATGCGCCTATAGAGCATGAAACACCCCTCTTCGTCAAACCCTGCCGGGCCTCATATCAAATTCGATCAGAGATGTCTGCCATGCGCCTTGCCAGGTCGATGTCCACCATCCCCATCCCCCGCCCTATCCTCGGCGTCTCATGTTCGGCAGGCAATTGGATCATCATGACTCGCATCAAAGGCGTCACCTTAGGGTCGATCATCGAGCAAATGCCTGACGAAGACCTGCAACGCATCACAGCGCAGCTGCACGCATACTTTCTGCAGCTTGCCAGCAGCTTCGTGAGATTCCATCACCATTTGGGGACGTGATCTGCTCCATCGACGGCTCGGCCATCACGGATGAACGCCTGATACGATTTGGCCAGTGCGGCCCGTTTCAAAATCTCGAGGCGATGATGGATCAAATCGGCTGCAAGCTGCGCCGTGACTGTGGCCCGCCTGTCTTCACCCACGGCGATCTCGCTTGTCACAACATCATGGTCGACCCCGAGTCCGGCAATGTCACCGGAGTGATTGATTGGGAGCAGGCAATGTGGGGCCCTCCATTCTGGGAGATGGTGAAGGGACGCATGTCCCTGGTTGCGTATGATCCCAATACTGTGGGAGTCGCACGATGGCAATCGAGCTTGGCCGGCATCCTCGGCACTGGATTTGAAGAGGAGCTTGGGGAGGAACAACGCACGCTTGAGTGGGGGATACCATGGGACGCTCTGGAGAGCGAGCATTCCGGACACAGGGCGCATCCGCGAAGTGCCAACATAGGCGTTCTCATCCTTCGATTGTAGGAGTTGTCTCTTGCGCTAGTACAGGAGTTGGAACCCGCTAAGGAGTGTAATACTTCACAGAATGCACTAGCCCTGAAATGGATGACTCTCAAGCGTGTTGATCGGCAGCTCACGACACCCTATAATGAGGTACCCTTTAGGGGTATTTTTCTCTCGTGCCCAAAACAGGCAGAACGGGGGGTGCTGCAATGGCATGCTGCAGCAAAACGAGTGTATTAAGTAGGTAAAATCCTGCAGTGTGTGAGTAGTAGTATGATGTAAAACATGAAAATGGGTAGATAGCAAATTCAATATCCCTATGGCCATCTGTAAAAACCACACAGGTACAATAGCACGGGGTCCCTATGAGTGCTATGGAAGCTATGGGTGCTATGAGCAGACGGCCTGGCAGTGCTATTGGAGGACACTGATGAAGGGATCATAAGCCATCTTGCGTAATTCGGTTAGTCAGCTAGTACTCAATTCAACAAGAGGTCACTCAATGTATTCATTGCCGTTTCTTTTACAGAAGTATATATGCGGCAATCCCGACTGGATCAAGAGTAATAAAGACCTTGCCTTGACTTATCATCACTCTCCCACCGCTAACTAGGACAGGCTGTACAGAAGTTGCAAGCGGATCATGAAACAACCGGAAATTCACCTCCGTCGGCTCATAGGCCATATTCACAGCCATCAGGAGGGTGCCATGGGTTGTCTTCCAGTAAGTGAGGTCAACTGTGGAGCTGGTCAGGATTGATCCTGTAATGGCCTTTGGATCGAAGAGAAATGCTGTGAGAACGGGAAGACTTTGCGAGAGTTTCCTCGCCGAGTTCTCGATGCTGCTCGTGGTGGGTTCTACCCAAGGCACGATCGCTACGATCGTGCTCAGAACCATTGTATGACATGCAGAATGGAACATGTATTTACCTCGTGCACCATGATTGATAGCAAGAGTGCATTGGACCAACCATTCTTGCCCAGTGGGAGTGACAGCCCAGTATCTAGACTATTCTTGAACTCGTCTGCGCACGCTGAAAATGAACTCACTCCGAGCTGCCAAACCCTTGTGGGACGTGCCAAGTAGTAAGATTCCTCTGTCTTCCCGTCATCTGCGTTCGGAAGGCGAACTCGCCAACTCGAGTGGTAATATCCGTATAGCTCCCAATACAGTTGTCGCAGCCACAGTCCCCCAGCTCTGTGGTGCAGGAAGTATTCCACCTCACGGAATAAGTTGCGTTGATCCCGATTGGGTAAGGATCTTCCATGATAATATCCGCTCCGGAGGTGTATTCCGACCAGTGGTAATTCTGGCAATTGAGCACAAGTGAGACGGGGTGATAGCCGTCCAGCTCATAGATGAGGTCGCGAGCGATCGATGTAGCATTGAGAGGATCACTAGTTGTCGAAAGTTAGTATAATGGCGAAAGTTCAGGGAGTTGAAGCACCTCGTACCATCCGGCTCATCCCCAGTATACCAAAGTAGGAGGTTAGTTCTGTTCTTAAGGCTGTTCACCTGCTCCGTCACAGAGGATAGGTTCATGTAGGTCCTGCAATTTCGTTATTTCCGGTCCGTTTCGCTACGGGATGGGGCTGACCATCGCATGTCGTACATTAGCCACAGGCCAAGCTGTTCCATTCTGTCGAGCACCATGTTAAAAGCCGTGAGGTTGTCAAAAGTTGGCACAGGGTGAACCATATTGTATCTGGTCACATAATCGGCGACTTCCCATCAAGATAAGAATCGAACGCCAACATACCCAATCTCCTTCGTATGGTCCAGGATCGTAAGATTGTATTCCAGGTAGCCTCCGAAAGTGGTATAGAAACCCAAGGGAAAGATCGGTTCCCACACCCCGGTATCGAAACTCTTCACTAGCGTCGCTCCAGTCCTGGCATCGAACTTGGTCGTCGACCCATTGAATGGGTTTGGCGGTAGGTAGGTAAGCCTGTTTTCTGCCTTCACCTCCTGGCCGTCAGGGAGATCAAGCACGCAAGAGAGGGTGTAAGGTTTAGAGCGAGGAGTCAGTTGGCTGAAGTTGAACGACATTTCAATGCCGGTGAGGCCAACATCTACCTCCCCTGCCACTAGAACCGTGTCGTCCACCCACACATGCACTGGGAGCGTCGCCCCAGGCGGGATATGCACATGCGTGCCGACATAGTTGCTCTACCCTACATCTAGAAGCAAGCTTCCCATTTTTTCAGGTGCCAGGTAAGGCCTCAACACAGGCGCACAGCCAAAGTTAAGCAGCGGAGGCTCTGAGTACGCCGGGATGTGGAACTGACCGCCAGGGTTGGTGGGCAGGGATCCTGGCTCGTAGAATTTCCCGCACCAGGTTGGGGCTTGGGCTGCTGCTGAAGCGGAATGCGTGAGTGACCACAGTGCGCATGCTAGGAGGGAGAGGAACACCGACCAGAGGGCCATTAGGAATAGCTGGCAGGCAAAGGCATGCCTACTCGAAGAGGGCTTATAAGTAGCAGGCCCAATGGGGGGGAGAGCACCGGACGAGAGCGCGCTGTCATTATCGACCCACGGTAAGGATTTATCTGGATTAATTTTGGAGTAACAAGACAGTGGCATGTGAGATACAAAGCTTCCAGAAGTACAACAAGGAATGTGTCAGAGGGAGATAAGTATGGAAAGCCGATGATAGTACGAGCTTCGCGATTTCACCATTGCCTCCGTTTCTGCACGGGGTCTGGGAGGCTGAAATTCGATGCAGAAGCACATCACGTGATCTCGATGGCACAGTGCTAGTACTAGTGCAGACTCCTGAACTGCACTGACCCAAAGGTCCCAGGTCTGCACAGAGTGCCTACCCTATTATAAAGCAGAATTCCTTTGATAGGCAAAGTTGCCAGAATGGCCCTCTGGGCCCAATGACTCCTCCGGCAGACCCTATCGCTGCCTGAAGGAGGTGGCGTCTGGGTGTTTGCTTGACTCAAATACGAATACCTCACGTTTCTTCTCAAAGTTAGATATCATGCCAGCTGCATCCCAGAAAGATCTCTTCCAAATTGAGCAAGCAAAAGGATTGAGGAACGTGCCTTGGTGCGACCAGTATGAACGCATGATAAGCGGCATGCTGTACGTCGTCGCGTCGCTCTCTTAGCACCCACGGCGTACGACTGCTCACTCCGATATCGGCAGCTATGATGCTATGGATGCTACACTCGCCAGCGCCCGCTTCCGTGCACGCAAGTTGATGAACAAATACAACTCCCACTTCCCGGATGATGCTACAGCTGCGTCCTTGACAGCCGATCGAACCGCGATACTCAACGAGCTCTTGGGCAGAGCGGGCGATGGCATATACATCGAGCCGCCTTTCTCAGTGGATTACGGTAGTAACATCTCTTTCGGGGACAGGTTTTACGCAAAGTACGCTAGCTTTGCCTTCTCGATCACTTCTGCTCACTCTTGAATCTGCAGCTTCTATCTCACGATACTCGACTGCGGATTAGTCACGATCGGGGATCGGGTTATGTTCGGTCCCCATGTATCCATCTTCGCCGCGACCCACGAGGTAGAGGTGCAGTCGAGGCGTGAGAACATCGAGTACGCCGGGTCCGTTCTCATAGGGGACGATTGTTGGATCGGTGGACACGTCACTATCCTGCCAGGTGTTACGATAGGACAGGGGTGCACAATCGGTGCAGGAAGTGTAGTGACTAAGAGTATCCCAGAATGGAGTGTTGCGGTAGGCAACCCGTGCAGGGTCATCAAAAAGGTCCACCCTCTTCCACCTGTCCAAAAGACGATGGAAAAGTTACCACCAGCTCAATCTATACCTGAAGTGTAGCATTCACTCTTGAATCTAGGTTAATTTATGTCCTTCAGATTCTGACATCCTTCCGATCTGTGCCCCGTCCTGCCCATGATTGTTTCGGTCTGTCGTCAATTGGTACCCCCTTCGGTGACAAAGCCAGTGTGATCCCTTCTCTGACAAGCCATGAATTCCGCCACTTACAAGTTTATGATGTGAAAACTATCCTTTCCGTGTGCTTAGCTCTCCCCGCTATTCTTGCAGTTCAACCAAACACACTGGTCCGGTTTGTCCATCACGAGGATAGACAAACCTTCTGATGGCGTGATCCGGCGTTGAGCACATATTTCCACTGTGAGTTATCTAGTCGTACCAAGACTTGCCACCGACCATTTGATCAGCTAATGAATATGACTGAGTACACCATATAATCAGTCATGGTACACGATCCAGACGAAACAAGTTGAATATCAGTATTAGTAAACGCGAAGCGGCATTGGCAGCTACTCAGGAGTAGCTGGGTTTCATTTAACAATCCACTGTCTCCATTAAGTACCTACATGTATTGTTTAAGTCAGGAGACGTGATGTACTGGTCGAGACGAGATGCAAGCCTGAAGGGTTGTATTGATATTGACATGGAGTAGGTGCGATTTTACCGCTGCATTAGCTGTCATGCCCGAAAGGCTGCTACAGGCTCTGGAGCAGATCAATACCGAGCCATTTTCAAGCGAAGCCGGGCGCATCAAGTGGCTTGTCTGATTCATCACCGACCAATGCGGGTATCCGGGGCAGCTCAGCTGACGCTTCGGCGGCGGTTGGCCTCAGCTCTGGATGACAAGAGAGAAGCCGCAGAATAAACTTGAGAAAATCGGGAAAGGCGAATCGTATCATGTTTGGGCCAGGCGACACGTCCTGATAATATAATAGACTTGCCCGTTGGATCTCGCCTGCATGTACCCGATACTCTTGGTGTATGATCAGAGCTCCGCGTCCGTACACGTGCCACCACATCAGTGTCAGTGTATGCCAGATCACAGAGGAACCCACGTCGAGAGCAAATGGATCACATACGGGATGGTATCCGACAACTCGGCGACACGTAACGGAGCCGTTCCCCAAATTCCAACGACCGTACGTGTACTCTGGTGCTTCACACTCCCGGCGGAAAAGTAAGAAGATGTGGAGAAATCAAAGAAAACAACACAAACGTCATGGGGTTTCCAAAACACGGGGGACGGCGATTGAGGAATATCATCCCCGTAGCTCCACAGGCAATTACTCCTCGACAAATCCAACATACGATGCGTCAGTTATTAGCTCTCAGGTCCAAAAGTACTGGTGCTGGTTTTCGTGTTTCAAGTGCTGGAGCACATCATCGTCACGCGTGGTCCCAATGTCGGGGGGAATTTGACATGAGACAGGTGGGATCGAGTTCATCGAATACAAGCCCCGCTTGAGGCCGCATATATGGAGGTACCTCAGTCACTGCTCGGGCGCGTTCGAGCGCTGTGGACAGTTCAGCACCACAATTTCCGGGGTAATTTGATTGATAAACAACCCACCTTCAAGGGCGCAGGCAGTCCGTCGAGAGGCAGAGGGTCGACTTGTGGGGGATCACTCATGTCGGTGGCTGGGAACAGTTGGTCTTCGTTATTGCCTACGAAAGGATCCGATGAGTTCTGCTGTTGCAACGCCTTCAGATAATTGGAGCAGTGATCCATTGCAAAGATGTGAAGGAGGGACGACGGAGGCAAACATGCCGGGATAACCGTTCCCTCCGAGACTGTTCTACGTCTGCTAGGGGAGCGTTGACAATATCCACCTTTTAACGCAGTTTCTCGACGCACATGCATCACGCAGCTTGTTGCGTGTGTCCCTCGTTATAAGAAGTCAACCGGATCTTTTACTTCAAAAACGTTCCGCAAGTGTACTACCAAACTCCCTTTCCTCTCCAGAATCCCCTCAACATCCCTGTCCAGCCGCCGTAAGTGCTCCATCACAACATCCATACACTGCCATTATCAGCCACGCACTGCACCTCAGAATCAGACTCACAAGCAGTAGAATAACATGCTCCTCCGCATGCGTAATCCCCCTTAGGGCAGAGCGTGCCCACGTCACAGATATACGTGGCGGCATCATATGCTTGTCCGGAGCAAGCACACTCACTAGATGTGCTGGAGAGTGCATTATTGCTGCAGCACTGGGAGGTAGGCGCATAACAGGCGCCGCCGCAGAAGTACTGGCCGGAAGGACATATGTGACCATTGTCGCACACCCTACCCCACTGTCAACGTACAGTATCAGTGCATGGGGGAAAATACGAACTGGGTCCCGGAATCAAAGTTTGCGCCTGAGCACGTCCCGGTAGGGCCCGAGCTGGGGGAGGTCATCGTTGTTGTCGGAGGTGGAGGAGGGGTCCCACCTCCCACCCCACCCCAGGAGACACCGTTAGGGCAGAGAGTGACAGTGTAGTTCTGGATGTTGAAGTTGCCGTAGCTCTTAGTGCAGGTGAACGTCGAGCTGAAGTCGTCATACGGGAACGTATAGCAGTTTGGGCATCCCTGCACTCGTCAGCCAGCATATACGGAGCAACGGAGGTAGCACCTTTTTGAGGAATTCGAGCGTGGGGAGGATGTCCGTTTGCCACGTTGGGTTCATATTCACACATTGGGCGGTGGAGGAAGGGACGTATTGTGTGCCGAGAAGTGTGTTCCAATTTGTGCAACCGCAGCAGTACTGGTCCGCCCCGCCGCTGTAGCAGGAGCCTTGTTCACGTTCAGGCCATTGCATTGCATTTCGTTGAAAGGCACCTACCGCTCGTGCCGCCGCAACCTTGCAATGCGCTTATGGTCGTGGTGTAAGGTCCATTCGTCACGCTCTGAGCACAGTTGAAGAGACTAGTGGGGATGCTGCTGCCACATATGGCACCCTCGCTCCAGTAACCCGAGAGGTAGCCGCATACTTCCTCTAGCTGGCCATTCTGGTTGATTACACCGCACACCTGGCCAGAGGGGCAATTGGTATTGCTTGTGCAGCCCTGACAGGGATGAGTACTGAGCTGCAGTAGATTTGGACCTCCTCACCTGAGGGCTGGTGAGCGAGGGTGAGGTCACCCATTGGTAGACGCTGGAGGGGGGCGCCATGTTCCAGGAGCTGACGCCCAAACCAGAAGTATCAGGATTCGGGCTGCCAGGGTTGCCACAAGTGTATGGGTTGCCAGAAACCGTATTCGTCGAATCAACAACCTCGGGCGTGATGGAGACAGGTACTGCGACACCAGAGATGATGGAAACATCGTAGAAGTCAGAGCCAGTCACAGCGAGGTTGAACTCAGCAAGGGCATAGGGACCGGTGGTGCCGCAACCGTGAGCATCACAATTTGCTAGAGTTTGCTGACATGTCGTACCTGTTCAATCCTCCCTCAACAAGAGCGGGTGCAAATATTCCGATGCTTACCATCCTGGCAGAAAGCGAAGTTCCCGTTCCAGGCGGTGTTGACACCAGCATAATACGGATAAGTAATTACACTGCTGCTTCCCTTGGGGACACGGAAACTCCCTGTGTTCGGGGTGGGGTTGTTCCAGTAGCAATTAGGGTTGCCGTCCCCTAGGATCATGTATCAACACAATCTTTCTCAATAATACAACGGCACTGATGACTTACCAGCACAGGTGGACCCTCCAGGACATCCGGAAGAGCAAGTTCCCGCAGCTCCGCTCGTAGGTTGGAGCCAGACATCACCGGTGCACTGATTCGTGAATGTGATTGTTCTGGCAGTCTGGCCAGTGACCAGAGAGGCAACACTAAGCACTGAGAGCAAGATACCGAGGCACATATTGGATGAGAGAGCGACCTTTATCAGCTGAGGGGCATACAGGGTGCATAACAGCGCCTTATAGTGATTTCGCACACCATACCTGGATACGGAAGATTCGAACCCCTCGGAGAATCTCGGCAAAATTCAGCCAAAGGATGTGGCAAACCTACAATATATCGGGTTGTTCAGCAGGAATATGCAATGACGCAGATAGGTACGGATACAACCTGCAAGATTCCATGGAAACGAGAGAAGCGTTCGGGTCAGGGGCTCGAACCATGGGGGCCCGACGGCCATTCTGGCAACTTTGCCTCCGAATTGGGGTCTCCGGAGGAAATATATGAGAGCATGTAAAATTGCAACGGACGGAAGTTTCGAGAACATGCAAGACATCAATACCACGACAACCACCACAGAAGCAAGATATGGCCCGCCGCTCTCAAACTGGCCTCACCTCACCTTAGTGTACATACAGTAATAGGGTTGAAGAACGTGTCTTGCAGTTGAGATCAAAATGAATCTTGATAACGGCATGCCGTCGGTTACAAGCCTTTCTGCGTCAGAAAATTGAGATTCGCTCCACGGGACGTGCTGAGGGCATTTCGCGTGAAGGAGTTTCTGGAGCTGACAGGGGATTGTTCTGCAGCTTGCGAGTGTTACAAGCTTGGGGTTATGATCATGTGGTGTGGTGATTATGCTTACTCGTCGTGTTTCCAAGTTTATCTTCACCTTGTTAACTTTGTTTGCCAGAAGCGCAGGACCATCACACGTTCATAGAGGAATGAATTGTTAACAAACAGGACGTGCTTTACACGATATCTTGATAGAGGGACTACCATTGCTGAAGTTCGGCTGACAGGGTCAACCACGAGTTTCTCGCGTCCACAATGAGGCTGTCAATCGTTACGGGAAGGTCGGCGATAATCTGCAGTAATCCGGCCAAGTCGTTCGTCTCCTGCGTGAGACTGGCCCAGGATGTCGTTACGCTGACAATTGTGTTCACGTAGCTATCTTCTGTAGCGCGCACAGCTTCCATCTGTCGCTTCGCTTGTTCGTACTGACCAATATTCCGCTCAAGGTTGTTGATGTCGCTCTCAGTGTGAGTAATCTCTTCAACGAGCACTTTGATCAGTAGGCCAATGCCAGGAGGGAGGGGCCACCACTGTGATTCGCATAAGTGGACAGAACGGAACTGGAGATGAACTATGTCAGTCCGTACCTTGACCCAATCATACTTGGCCAGCTCATTCTTCTTCTCTTGCAGCGTTCGCCGGCTTTGATCGATTTCGGCTTGAATCTCATTAGATTTACTGACCAACTATATTCGCATTAGTATGCGGACTCCCCTTCCAGAGAGGAGGAGCTTTGCCTTATTATAAGCCAGTACACTGTTGTTCTTCAGCGTGAGCACATCATTCTGGGCAGCCAAGGCTTTCTCATTCCCCTTTTTGGCTTCCTCGGCTCGCTCGTGTTGTAAATGTTCGAGACTATCCTTGGTCGCGCTGCCAGACAGGGCATTGATCTGCTGTGTCGTGAATTCCATGTAGAACGCAATTGCGTCCCCAAGTTTCGGAAGGACGACGTCAGTGATATTCGCAGACAGCTTCCTTGCGTCAACTGCCCCTTCCGGGTAAAATCCACTAAAAAGGGTTATATAAGCATTTAACACTTCGTTGTTGTCGGCCAATGAAAGAACCTACTCCATGATTCTTGCAGTGGCCTGGTACTGGTCCGCCGTGTTGGAGAGCGTTTGGCGTTTACAGGTGAGAGAAACACGTGGGGCCCGAAGCGCGTTCAGTAGCTGTTCCTCCGTCGAGGCGCTCATCAAGGCCATCGTCGTGGAGAGCCGTCTCGCATCAGAGTCGGGGTAGAAGAGCAGTGCGATTTGAGGATCATTCAAGATCTCATCGAAGGCAGGTAGATATGGTTCAGATGTGGCAGACTTCAACTCTCCAGCGACAGACATGACACGCGCCACGCGTTTCTTGGATAGTTCCAAGACAACATTCGATGGTGGGGAGACTGTTAAAGCGAATGCGGCAATAGACCGGGGTGAAAGAGATCCGGTGAGACGAGTCACATATTCTTCCAAACTCTCTTCATAGCGCAACCATTCACCGGCGACAGACGCCAGCAGCTCGGGTGTCAAGACATTCGATTTTTTCCTGCACGCCTTTTCAGCGCGTTTGGCTCAATGCACATCGGAACCTACCAAGAGGCGCACTGTTCAAGCGACGTCCTGACCCCCTCTTCGATGCTTGTCCAGGTGGAGCGCAGTATTGCAAAGCGATCCCCGACAGACTGCAGCTGCACGAGCAGCTGTGGCATGACATCCACAGTGTTCTGTGCCTGGCGAAGTGTATTTTCAAGCCTTTTCAGGAGTCTAAGGTAAGCAGTCAACATGAGTTCTGAGACAAAGCATAGTCGGTCAGGCTGGCGTACGCGTACAACTGGGTAGTTTGAGTTCCCGAATCGACTGTGGCCAGCGGATCTATGCTCCATTCCGGAGCGAGAAGTGTACCAAGAGGGCCGGCGCCATCATGAATCGCAGTGACAGCGCGCGCAGTGAATACAGACTGCAAGATGGAATCGATGGCGATTTCGAGGTCATTTCTGCCCATATCGCCGCCCTGTTTCAGGACCATCTCATATTTGGGCAATTGAGCCGCTGTCTACGTTCGTTGTAAGTGATATTCGACTGCAAACGTGGAGGCCGTGCATACCCGGGTGAGATTATCTTTCAACGCTGTCACTATTTTGGACAATCCGGGCAGAAGGCTTTGAATCTTGGCTACAATCGAATCCAGTTCCGGGAGATTCGACTGTTGATTCTCTCAACCCAAAACATGAGACAGTAGTCCGTTTGAAGGTGACGCACCCCGAGGAAAATCAAGCTCCCCTTCAATATTTTAATCAGCTCCGTGTCAGGAGCGGTCGCGAAGGCCGGGATGAACATCTGTCCCAGACTCCATTCAGCCGTGCACTTTCTCAAGGACAGCGAGGGGGGTTTAACGTGCCCTTTCGCAATACCCGTACGTAGACAGGTTGGTGACTACGGCAATTGTCCGATCCTTCAGATGAGCAAAGGCTTTGCTGTTCTTGAGGATGATCGCGCTCAATGAGGTACTGCTGCCTTCGCTGGTCGGGTCAGTGACTTTGAGTTCTCTAATAGCAGGATATTAAGGCAACGATGATGTGCTAGAAGCTTCAGCTGACCTTACGAAAGGGAGACGGCTTGCGTCTTCCAACAAGCGCGTGGTGTCGTTTACGTACGTCAAGAGCTCGAGCATAGCCTGGGGTGCCTCGGGAGGTGGAGCGAGCGCATCTCGGACATCCTGCACTGTGTTTCCTTTATTTTCGTCCCTCGTCAGAAGGCGCAAGGAGACATGTTTGGTCGGCTCCCTAGCATGACGTAGGGGAATTAGCTTCGGATTGGACAGCGGAGCAGATGTAACAGAAGCCGAAAGAATGGCATTGACATTGTGAACGGGAAGAACATTACACGGATCATTTCAAGAAGAGATCGGCAGCTTACCTTGAAGTGGTTACCTCTTTGACGAATGCGGTGGCATCGGTCCTGACCGCCGTCCACGCCGCTGCAGCCTTCTTGGCGTCAATCTTCTCGCCCGTCCCACCTCCTTCAGCAAATATCTCAATACCGGCGGGGATAGCTTTTGCGCCCGCCTCGACCTGCGTAAGGTGGCTCACGAGTGGGGTGACGTCTCGAATGACGGTTTCGAGGTCACGGAAGTACTGCTTCAAGCGGGTAGCGATGGTCTTCTCAATGGCACTTGCAACGTCCTCTGGCTTCAAGTGGGGCTCAGTGTGAGGCGGCAGCAGGGGGGCGGTGAACGCGTCTGCCAATGGCTTGGTAATGCCGCGGAAGCTGAGGTGGAGGATATCAGCGAGCTGTGCCTGCGAAGTCATGTCCGGGGTGAATGAAGCGAACGGCGCCAGGGGCGAGGCGACAAGGTCAAATAGGGTACTCTTGAAGAAGGGGTCAGTGGAGCCTGCCTTCCACTGCCGGATGTGGGTGGACAAGTCAGACAACTCGGTGAGGACGTCCTTGAGTACAGTCGGATCGAACGCGAGAAGATCATTCACTTTCTGCAGGGAATAGATTAGGGAATTGCGCGAGTGGTGGCCAGAGAGAGGGGACGAACC
This sequence comes from Dacryopinax primogenitus, assembly GCF_000292625.1. Taxonomy (NCBI): domain Eukaryota; kingdom Fungi; phylum Basidiomycota; class Dacrymycetes; order Dacrymycetales; family Dacrymycetaceae; genus Dacryopinax; species Dacryopinax primogenitus. The sequence goes on along the minus strand of NW_024467210.1, from coordinate 991,250 downwards.
GACTGTGCAGCGTTCAGCGCTGACACGTCGATAGAGTGCCAACCCGAGACGAGGGACTTGAGGGGTGTGACGAGGGTTGCCCGATCCTTGACGCTGAGAGCGAGAGGTGCAAACGCTTGACCATATGTTGCCAGATCCTGACACAGTGGGACGGCTGCTACCTCAATGGAGTTGATAGACTGCCGAACGGCGAACACGTCCGCTGGGGCGCGGTTCAGTGAAATGTGTAGTGACGATAGTATGAATGTGGGTACGCACGTTGGTAACCAGATACACCAGTGAAGAGAGGCATGAGAATATCTCCTTGGGCCTTGTTGACGGCTTTGATGGACTCGGTGGAGCCTTGGAGATGCTGGCTGAGGTCGCCAGGCATTAGCGCTGAGAAGTCAAAGTCGGTTGGAGATGACATGGTAGTGAGTAGAACCGATATGAGGTTCAAGAGTATAGCTTGAAGGAGTATGCATTATAAAAAGTGAGAGATATAAGAGCATTTTGAACAGAGAGCTTGGGTTGCGCTCAACAGAGTAAGAGGATAGGATTAGGAGCGAAACAAGTCCCTTAATGCGGCTGGAATGCAACCATCAAATAGATCCTCGTGCGCAAATTACTATATATGCATCATGATCCTCATGTAGCGGTCTTAACGATCATAGCGTCGTTCTGCCGCTGCTGAAAAGATGTACAACAAAAACCTCATTTAAGATATTTCCATACTTGAAAAGCGACACTTACGGTAATACGTTCCACAGAGATCCGTGGCCAGAGGGACCCACTCGGACATCAACATATGAAGGGTCCATCGTCACGCGCCTCTCGATCAAATTCCGAGTACTGCTTCTCAACGGTCATGTTGCTATCTACGGTAGCACCATCTCTGGCACCCAAAGCCTCAACGGTCCATCTTCTACAATTCCGGTCGTACCGTCAACGGCCGCAGGCACTACACACAAGCTCAGGCACAAGGCTCTGTACTAGCGTCGCCAGGCTTCCGTTCAGTTCTACTTGCAACATACCTCGTGTATTGTTCGGGGCCTGACTCGAGGCTAGTTCGGGCATGGAAACTTCAATTCTGCTCAAATGGTCCATTGCTCTGCGTCATTCCTTCTTTTATCCGAAGAACAAGTCTTGCTTCGTCTACAATGACCGCACACCATCACTTTCGGCGAGAACAACGGTATATTTACGGAGCAATAACGATCACATGAAGCTTTCATGAAGAAGGCGCTTCCAAACGGCACGACACAACAAGACACAGCAAGATCGTGCGCTGGCCAAATCTAATTCAGCCTCTGCAGCTTGCTACATCAAACACATGATGCAATTCCAGGAGTGGGTTCTGACTTTTCCCGAATCTGGGCTGCATCGCCCAGTGGTTTCGATTCCGGTTGATCCTTCCATTTAGATTCAGCTCCATGTGCCATTGTCGTTTACGTGGAGCTGGTGTCCGTACGTGGTATCTCATGCGGGCATCCAGGGTGAGCTCTGTTCTTGCCCTTTTAGCTCGCATCCAACCGAGCCAGAAGAGTGGTACGCAACCGACCAACTCCTTGTGCCCTTTCCTCGCCGGCTTCTGACTCCAACGCCGCATACAACTGCACCTATTTCCTGTCACGGTCCGGCGGTCCTCGGACCTCGTCCTGTGCAAAACCTCAGGTACGATACGCTAGCAGCCATCCTAATTTCTGACACCTTCATTGCAGCTTATTGATTGCTGCTGTAGGGAATTCTTCCACTCGTCTTGCGGGCTATACGCTGGGAATCGATCAGAGTACTGCCTAATGTACTCCTTTCCTTTGGTCCACATACCATGGCTCATTGACGGGCACAGCATGGATATAAAGGCTGGGGCGGGGTATTGACATGTTAGTTCATTAACCGACTCTGTCAAATCTTTCACGCCTCTGTCAATCAGCAACACCCCTCTGAAAGTGATCATGTCTGGCCCAGTGAACATCGTCTCAGCGCTTGGGGCACCCAAGCGTGTTAACGATCTCACTCGCTCCCTGGATTCGTACAAGACGATCACGAATACGTTCGACTCTCTGTTGCAGTTCCCTTTCCTCAACAACATCGTCCTGTCCGACCAATCGGAGAACGTCAACCAGGACCTTCGTAGTATTACGGTCAACGGGTATTCCAAGTTTGGCCAACTCAGCCAGAACAATGTCTCTGTTGCCCAGCAAATCATCACCTATGCCCGCGCGTGTCCTACGCTTCTCAAGAGCCTTACCGTCGCGGCATACGTAGCGAGCACTAAGAACCTCATTGACCAGTACATCGCCCAGGCGCAAGCAACCGCAGATGCCAGCGGGCCTTTCTTCAAGGAGGTGCAGGCTTAATCCCACTTCCCCCCCAAATGCTAAATGGGGATTCTAGTTCGCCGATTACATCCGCATCGTCGATGACCAGATCGCTGCGATGACGAAGAAGATCGGGGACCTGACCAGCCAGATCGCTGCCGCGCAGAGCAATCTTGACAATCTCAATGTCGGTCAAGTTGTCAGCGATCTCCTCTCCGTAAGTCCCATCCCCATTATGTCAGGCTGTCTGATACATTGCGTGTGCAGCAATTGTTCAAGCTTGCTGCCGGCGAGGACGGCGAGATCCAGATGGCCACCATGCTTCAGGTCGGCATCGACACATTCAAGACCACTTTCAAGAAGCTCTTTGAGGAGAAAGCAAAACTTCAGAAGCTCATTGACGGTCTCACCACCCTGCAGACGAACTTAAAGCAGATCAAAACAATGTTCACCACTCTGAGCAAGTCGCTCACTAACGTTCTCGCGGACTCGACTTCCCTGCTTGGTATATGGACAGACGTCTCGGATAATCTGGGAGAAGTTGATGATGTAAACCGCAAGCTTACGGCTGAGGAGTTGGAGAAGACTGGTAGTGCCTGGAGTGCCGCCTCAACGACCGCGCAGAAATATGTCAACGCGATTACTGGCACCCCCTCAAAACCAACAAGTCTGAAGAACGAGATACGCAGTGCGGTGGACTCTAAAGATGTGCCGTCTCTCCAATCTCTTCCGTCTTCCAAGGCCGAGCTAGCCCTGGCCAAGTACATTGCACAGGCGAGCGCCTCTGGATTGATCTCTCCGTGAGGGTTTTGTCACCACCATCCGCTATCTCGTCTCATATGAATGCTCTAGGGATACGGAGACCAGGCTCCCTGTTTCTTACATGGCTGCGGTAGCTGAGTTAAATCTTCCCCAGGGTGACAAGGAGAAGCTCGAGAAGGCTGCCAGGTAGGGGTAAATGACGGGATGGGTGTTCTAGCTAAAATTATTGCAGTCCTCCAGAACAAACCCAGGAGACACTCGACTTGCTCGCAGACCGCGCTTCTGGTATTCTCGGCGAGTTTAACGTGAGTTAATTACGGCGGGTTGATAGACTGTGCTTGTGCTGATTCTATATTAGACCATCCTACAGCTGCCCTTCTTGGATCAGCTTCAGTGTACGAACCCTGACAAGGGCGACGAAAAGATTGTCATCCAATCTATGGTGACAGCTTACCAGACGGTAATGGATATATCTTCTGGTACCCGTGATTCTCGATTTTAACACGGTTCGTAGGAATACTTCAAGCTCCAGCAAGATACGATTCCTCTCGCCATGAACTTGAAGACCTACTCAACAGCTCAGATCAAGCTTCTGCCGATAGTTGATCCATCGACCAACCCCAAGCCCGGCTATCTCTCGGTTGATCAGTACTTGGAAGCCAACAAAGGCCTTACTGATCAGTACAAAGCTGCCTCTGAAGTCATTTTCAACGCCACGTACGCCCCAATTCCAGCCGACTGCCTGTAGTTCAGCTGCTAAACAATCCACATAGCCTTGCCTTCAAGCAGAGATGGGACAACGCTTGCCTTGCTGTCAAACAGGCTATCGAGGAGTGCAAGTCAAATATTACGGCGTGCGTGTCTTGCCCGGTTTAGACACCATGTCTGCTCACTCCAGCGTAGCTGGGAAAAGACGATTGGTGAACTATCGGAGGAAGTGAAAAAGCAAACTCTTTATGCTGTGCTCGCCGGTATTGGGGCAATTGCATGCTTTGCAGCCGCAGCATTCATTCCTGGTGGTGGTATGTTTCCAGCAGTCGTTTTGATGTTTGCTCTGTTGATATTCTCGCTTCTAGTACTCGTGTCCGGTGCCCTTATTTCGGGCGGCGTCGCACTTATCATGGAAACCATCAATGCGCTGAAACAGCGGAATCAGCTTCTCCAGACCATTGAAGAGGTAAACAGGCATGGAACGCTACAGGTGCTTTCGCTCACGGTCTTTACACCAGCTGAAAGTTCGGATCGAATCAACTAGGGAGACCCAAAGGAGGCTCGAAATGTGTGTATAGTTTGCCCAACCGACCTACAATGTCTCACCCAAATGTTCAATAGCCTCCTACCCTTGATGGTAAAGGTCGCAGACAGCCTCAGCGACATCACTACCGTGTGGAGCGATATCACTCAGGTCTGCTTCATGTAGCTAAATCTGGTCAATGCTGACCGTTTAATCAGAACCTCAACGACGTGCAAGCCTGGCAAATCCTGCTTGATAACCCGGATCTTTTGACCACCCTAAGGCCATTGATCATCGAGAATTGGACCAATGTGCAGACGGCGACGCAGACATACGTGGACATCATCACGAAGAACCCTGTCCCGCTCTAGATGCTGAAGTGCAGGTGGTCCTCTTCCTTACCAAGTAGGTTGATCAGGACACTTGAAAGCCTCGGATACATCGACCTCCTCCAAAGTCAAGCCACAAAGTGTAGGGATGTGTGAATACAATGTCAATGAAATGATCTCATATTTGGTGTTTTTATCCGGCCCCGTGTTTTCGAGACGACTGTCATTCTTCAGAGTGAACTCTAGGTGGCGGCTTGCATCGCCGTATCGCCGTGTTGACGCTTCCCTAATATACACAATCAATCGCGCCGCGTGCCGATAGGCAGGGTAAGATGTTTACATGTTAGAGGAGTTCCTGGTCTCCCTCCTCCACTATTTGCCCCCATTCAAAAGGAAAACGGTGAGCGAGTTCCTCCGATGACTCTTTTGGGGTTACCAACCCTGGGGCCTGCTATCACGAAGAGTCAGAAGTTCCCCTTGAACAAAGAAAACAACGGAGGATGTGATGCATCATTTCCGATTTTCCTGCTATGTACATCGATTTGACCGAACGAATCAATGCAGCCTGCGTACGGTTTCACGAAGGCTGAAAAGTCTAGCTACGAAAGCATTATCGGAATCTTGAGTTGAAGTATACGCGGCGGTTCGAACTCCCACCCATCCTTTACAAGGGCCGCTCCATTCCCACCGGAAGGAATCCCGCCGTCTCTCAATCAATGATGTAGGGGAGTTGATAGGTCTGCGGGCATACCAAGATGTTCTGCCTTCCAAGGTCGTAGTGATCGAGGACGTCGTCGTATGTCGGAGACGAGGGGTACTTGGCAGGAAACTCGGTGCGCAGCCTTTTGGCTACTAGCCGAAGGGCTGCTTTGGCCTTGGGTGAGACAAGCTCCAGATACTTGGACCGAGCCAAGCCTTAATCCAGCAGCCGAGAAGCAGAATTGGGCGCACCGCTGTCATCCTGAACTAGATCACTCTTCTTAAGCGGCACCTCTCTCTTAACCAATGAAATCGAACAATGCCGTGTACATAGATCCCGGATTGTGCACGTGCAGCAGGGGGCGGCAGAAGAGGCAGTGGGGAGATCGAGTGTCGTTCGCTGGCTGCTGAGCCGGCTGGGGATGCTGCAGAGGCAACGGGTATGACAGCCTTGATAGCAGCTGGCGGAGGGCTCTGTCCTGGCAAGGCTTGGGGCTTTGGGTTCGGTGCAGAAGGGGCTGCAGGCTTATGCTGAACGCGGCTCAGATTGTAGAGTGCTGTACAGGAACTTGTTGCTGATCTTGTCGAGGAAGTTGAGGTTATCCTCATCCACTTGATCTGCTGGCGGACGTACTCTTCCTGCTTGGCGTCGAGCTTCAGCTTGATGAAGATCTGCTGCAGCATCTCGTTGAAGTAGTTGATGCAGAGCTGCCAGAAGAGTTGTCGTCGAAGATCTCGAAGCCGTAAATATCCAGGACCCAAATCAGCCGCGGGTAGCTCGAGTGAAGAGCGAGGGAGAGGTTGATACGCGCCACGTTCCACTCGAACAGGTTGTTGTACGCCTTTGACCATGCGTCCCTACCTGCACTCGCTTGGGCAGGGTTGAGCGGGACCACGGAGCGTGGAGGTTGGATTAGAAGAGATTCATCAAAGTCAACCAATACACGGACCTCGCCTGCCAGCCCTCTGCGTCTCCACGATCCTGCTAACCAACACCTTCTCGACCGCCGCGCCCTCACACTCCATCAGATAGCCAATAAAGTCCTTCTGGCTTGTAGGCACCTCGAGAGGATACAAGACCGCATTCTTGAGCAAGAACATTAACCGAAGGCGATTGATATCGCACATAGCCGTTCTTTCCCTTCTTTCCCTTCTTTCATCCCCCATCTTCCAATCCCTTCTCACCTTCTCAGGCATCTGCCACGACGGCGCGGGTGCAGTCCCCCCACAAGTGTGAGCAAAACCATTTCTGTGTTCCCTTTCTGCCTCTTTGTCCTTGCTCATTGATACGAGTCCTGACGGCCGATCCGACAGCGGTCGACCACGATTCGCTGATGCTCAGGTGCTCAGATGCTCAGATGGGCACGGCTGACACAGCCTGCCGACGGCATCCATGCCAAATACTCCAGAGTTGACAAAGAAATAAGAGTAATAAATTCAGGTATGCGTGCCTTTCTACATTGTCGTCTGCTGGAACGAATAATACCACTTGACAATGTACATAACAGCCCATTTTGCGTTTTCCACCAAGAACCAAGTTCATGGTGATGCTGTTCTGGTATTAGACCGCGATACGACCAGGTAGTTTGCGGATACGTAGCACACACCAACCAGTTCATTCTTTCTAGAGTCTTGCCGAGGGCAATCTGTGAGGAGCCATCCACGATGAGAGATCATTTGAGCGGATAGCGACTACGTACCTGCAGAATTTTTCTGTAGAGCTCGAATCTTGTCCAGGACGTCTTGCGCACTTGGTCGCCCTCGGGGATCGGGATAAGTCATCGATTCACAAAGATCTGCCATTTCCGCATATTCCTCAGGTGCGCATGGCAGGGTTGTCTGGCTTAGTAAGCATGCTGGGAACTTACTTTCGAGCACAGTTCTTACCAACGTTTCTCTCAGAAGCCTTCCCAGCTGCCAAACGTCTGCCGCTTGGGGGTTGTGCGACACGGGCCGACCCACTTCCGGAGCTGATGGCCTAGTGTATCCCTCGCATGGGAAACCGGTTACAACAGGGGAACAATCAGCGAACTCGAACTCGATGAAAAACAACCGTGTCTTGGGATTCCATGCGTCATTACTGACCCCGTTGAGATTTGCAAGGATATTCTCTGCACCAAGATCCTTCAGATACGTTAGAGTTGGATACCAGACATTCAAAGAGACGGGCGACGTACACGGTGGGCAATGCCTTTTTCGTGCAAATACGCTAGTCCCTTCAGGCAATGCATATCTGTACACGCTTGATCCACATTGGGAAAGAACTCGCCTCCGTCAATTGAACCGCAGCTTCGTACATATCAGCCATTGAAGCCCATTCCAGCGGATTTCCCGAATCCAGAGCTGGGAATACAGCAAAGGTAACCGTTGCTAGGTTTTGCGCAGTGAAGGATAGGAAATGTTCGGCTATGAGACAGTGATTCCTTGGATCGCACGGGCTCGCCAGAAACTTGAGGTGCTGAAGTATTTCAAGAAACCGCAGGCCTTCAGGCTCATGCCCTTTGCGTTGAAGCGCTACAGCTTCTATCCACATCCATCTCCCATTGTTCATATGCTGAACGGGACGACCTCGTGTCGTCTGAAGACGATTCAGGGAGATGTTCTTCGTGGTGACCCAAAAATACGCTCACCATGACCGAGAATCGCCTTCTCGCTGGGAAGCCGTCAACTTTGCAGCACACAGGGTCAAGTCCGCGTTCCTCTCCCATAGGTGGCGTTGCAATAGTATGAAGGTGTGAATTATCAAAGTTGAACAGCAAATACCCGTTGTCGCGCAGCAGGCCTTCGAACTGTCTCCACCACACATGAGACTCTGGCATGCCCACGCGCTTCAACTCGTAAAGAGATATCTTTGATGATGAATATCACAGTAGTACATGAGCACGGAGACAAGAAGATCATTGTGGAGCACTCACCGTCTGTGTAGTCATATTGTGTGCTCCGTCGTGCGGCCCAACCACTGCGTCGCCGCATGGTGGACCCCTAACGAGCTGTCCACAAACTTGAAACGTCCACCATACCCTCCTGCGCATTTGACGACCACATTCATAATATTATGGCATTCCTGACTCGAATGTCAGCAATCACATAACCTGATCCTCACCGGCCATACTGCATGACATTGATTGTTTAGCGTATCCTTTCGGCCATCCCTTTGAACCGCAGTCGAGGTGCTGCGTTGGACCGCATTAATGTCTTAGCCCATATATATATATCCCCTTTCGGCCAAAGAACATCGTTTGCTCCGTGGCCTTTCCTTCTCTTCCTGCCATCGTACAGATGGACAAGTACAAACCGACCAGCATCGGAACTGTCCCCTTTCGAGAATGGTCAACCCCTTTCGAAGTCTACGGTACTATACCCTCTCCGCAAGGGATGACGCCGCTCATCCTGTTGCACGGCGGCCCCGGCTTTCCTGGCAGGCACATGCTATGCATCACATCGCTCGCAAAGTCGCACGGCATCCCCGTGATATGCTACGACCAACTGGGATCAGGGAACAGTGTTCACCTTCCGGACAAGCCGAAAGATTTCTGGCAAACCGAGCTGTGGGTCGACGAGCTCTTCAACCTGGTTGAGCAACTCAGCTTGGAACGGTATGACCTCCTCGGCCACAGTTGGGGGGCGATGCTGGCTGCGGACTACGCCACTCGCCGACCGACGGGGCTGCGCAAGGCAATCATTCACAGTGGGGCGCAGTCGTGTGCCGATTGGGAGGATAGTGCGATCGGGCGACTGCGGACAATGCCGGACGAAGTGCAAGAGATCATCGATCGTTGTGAAGAAAGTGGCACGCTCGACCTACCCGAGTACCACGAGGCGACACTGAAGTTCTTGAAAGTGTATGGATGCCGGTTAGATCCCTGGCCCGTGGAGCTGCTAGAGGCGCTGCGTCTAGTCAGTGAGGATCCCACTGTGTACACGGTGATGTAGGAGCATTTCATTCTATGAAAGTCAACTTGTTGAGCGACTGTCACTTTCCCAGGTCAGGGCGGTCCGAAATCCACATCAATGGAAATCTACGTACGTGGGACATCTCCGATCGCCTGAGCGAAATCAATGTGCCCGTCCTGATCATCAACGGCAAGTATGATGAAGCTGATGATGTCATCACCAAACGTCTTGCGGATAAGATTGCAGGTTCTCAGTGGGTACAATTTTCTAACAGCAGTCACACTGCCATGGTAGAGGAGCAGGAGGAATACCTGAAGGTCGTAGGTCGATGGCTCGTTCAGTAGATTTGACGGTCCGCGGATGCCACAATGCGAACATTGCTGGGAATTCTTATAGGACATCATACAACCGACGTTTAGTGTAGAAGACATTGAGTTGTATTGTTCAATAGAGCACTGTTGCTAGCACCGAAGAAACGCCACGTCACGTCTTGCCGAGTGGGAACAGGAGCGACGCCTGAGGGATTAAATTCCTGAAATACCCCAGTGGTCAACCAATATTTCTCCGATATTTGTTATTCGAAACTGTTTCATTTTCTCATGGAGAACGCCATCGTCTCTGGGGTACATGTGAAAGAAAGTGTTTTTTGTAACACCTCTCTCGGGGCGGTCAATAGGGTGCTCCCCGGCAAGCATTCACATACAAGGATAATCCCTCTGATTATGCCTATGGAGCCTGCGTCTTCCATGAACACGTCAGGTTACATGACTTCTGTTACCAGTCTCCCATGCAGAACGCGCCACTGCGCCAGCCAGGCTTTGACAAATCCGATCTCCTCATGATGTACCTTTTGGATATACAACGGCTCCTTTCTCGGATCGGCCAGACCGTTCTCATCGTAGTGATGCACGCCGGCTGCCGTTGTATCAGAGAACGCATCATGGGAATAACATAAATGAGGACGCACCCGGAATCTGCATGAACGGCTCCGAAATCGTATCATTCCGCACCGGCGCGTGGATACTGTGCGGCGTCCTTGGGCGCCATGGATCCCCTACATATACTATTAGCACAATCGAGAGCAACTACATTCAGCGCTGTGCAGATGCATCACATACATTCACCATCGATAAGCGCCAACCGCTCCGCGGCGATGCCGTAACTCCCCAACTCATTCACTATGCTTACATTAGGCCACGCGGGGATGATGTAGTGTTCTCCATTAGGGAATGCCTGTGGGATCGGGGAGAGATACCGCGCACGCTCAGTACGGTATCGATACAGGGAAGTGGAATGGCGGGACGCACCGCCTGACAATGCTTCGCATTTGCATCTATTTGTAGATGCTGGGACACGATGGACGGGTAGGGCGGGGCGGCGAAGAAATATCCCCACTCGGTGCACACCTGTGTATCCTTAGTCGGCAGTACAACAATTAGTAGGGTGTACTTACTTGGAATGCCCACGATCTCCAAGACTCTGTGATGGAGGTGTTCTGAAACTTGGTTGGATCGTCCGATCCGAAGCACTAAGATAGCAGCCAATTAGTACCATCTATAGTTCAGGCTGCCCACTCACGTCCGCGACAGTCATCCCCTCCGGACATTCCGATACGACCGTGTCCTTGATGTACTGCGCATAGTTCCTAGTTGCCATCCAGGCGGCCACCTTGCCCATGCCGTTACCGACTCCCCTGGTCAAGCACTTACAGAACTCTTCCCACTCCCCTGGCCTGTGTGCCTCCCGCTCATCCCAGTTCTTCCCCTGCCACGCCCCGAGGGGGGCGGAGAGAATCGCAGCAAAGTCTGAATTGGAGAGAGGGGATAGTGAGAAGAGAGACTTCATAAACGGAGCGAGGAAAGGCGAAGACAGATGGGTGTCTATGAGGGAAATGGAGGCTCGGAGTGCGCTGATGCAATGTGGGGAGGCGTAGTCTGCAATGACTGGGAAGCGTGAGTACATGCGAGAGGGGCAGCTCTTCCATGCATACTTTCAAAATACTAGCGAGGAATGAGCGTGGGGCATAAGCTCCAAAGGTAAGGTCGAATGCCCACCTCGTAATTGTTGATCTCAGCATTGGTCACGGCTATCATGGGCCTGTCAGTCTATTGGGCGAGTTCATAGGTATTGCCCACCGCTCGAAGCGATCGCCCCCCAGACAAGCTCTGGGTAAAGGACTCGCATATGCGCCGCTCTAGCCCCGCCATACGAGCCCTATTCTCCCAAAGCGAACATGTCAGTCCAGCCGAGCTCTGCGGCCGCGCATGTCGCGTGAGTGATGCAAGGCTTACTCCGTAGTATATCCAGGGTCGATTGAGCGCACTGACGTCCTCGTCTACCCCGGGGAAGTGGACAGAACGCATGAAGTTGGCGCTGTCTGCCGCCGCTTGAGCGTTGTTCAAGAAACGGAGAGAGTCGGTAGATAGGTTCGAGACAGGCATCGATTGACCTGTTGTGCGCGTGTCAGCGTTGACGAAACGTCGGAGAAGGGTTGGATGACCACGCACCATAATACCGATGCTCTAGCACGACGGCCATTCCACCCGTCTCCCTCGCCAGAATGGCGACGATGCCTGTATCCAGCACCCCGAACCTGTCCTCCCCCGGTCCTTCGCCAGTATCGAACAGAAAGACAGGACCTCCGGGAGTGTAATAGCGCGCATTCAGCCAGTACCTTTGCGCCCACTGGGGAGATTGTGAGGAGAAGTGATCGAGAGGCTGCAGAAAAGTATGAGGGGGAAAGAATGGTTTGTCGGTGTCTTCGTCAAGAGAGAAGAGAGGGTGCTGGGGTTGTGTTGGGATGTTGAACGATGTGACGCTGGTCGAGTCGAGTCGGAGTCGGGCCATGTGTGCCCTGTGAACTTGCAGGGGTGTAAAAGGCTGTATGGCATTTCCGCACAGAGCAGTGAGCAGCAAAATAGTACATAATAGGAGCATCTTCAATGAACAATTGTTGTTCTAATACGAGTGAGCGCCAGGGATGGTCGTCGTAGACAGAGGGAAACAACCAGGGCTAAGTACAAGCAAGGGAGCATGCAGCCTAGTCAATGTCCGACTTGCACCACCAACTCGTCAGTTTCTTCAAAACTCTCGATTTTGTGACCAGCTACAATATTAATTGCCCCGTATGAGCCGCACCGACTGCGAGGATCTCCAACTTACGGCTGACCAAAGCTCTGGCTACTTCCCCGCCCTGCCTGGGGGGCTGTTGAACCGCGGTCGATACAAAGTACTCCGCAAACTGGGTCACGGTTCGATGTCCACCACCTGGCTTGCAGAGGATAAAAAGCGCAATGCCGACAGGTGCGTGTTCATTCGCCTTCGTTCAATTTTTTTTTTTTGCAGATTGAAGCCCATACCCATGTCAACAGTCCTCGCTACGTGGCAATCAAGATATGCACGGTCTCCGCGACGCACAACTCCGAAGAGTCGCCCATCCTCGTCCAAATCCGCGGCCTTCAAGATGAAAGGGATCGGTTGCCTCTTCTTTGGGACAATTTTGAAGAGCAAGGGCCACACGGCAAACATCAATGCCTGGTTCTAGATGTACTCGGTCTCGACCTTACTGCATTTCGCTTGTCCGCTCCCGAAAAACGTCTACCGGTACACATTGTGAAGCTTTTCGTGGTCCAGATTGTGGAAGCCCTGGTGTGCCTCGATTCGCTTGGAATAATTCATTCCGGTTCCGTTTTTCTACCCTAGGCGAGGGTGAAAGTGACTAATGCTTAGTAGATCTCCATGGGCGTAATGTTCTGTTTGCAACACCCATCCTCGACACGACTGATATTGAAACCCAGAATGGGTCCATAGACGAAGTCAACATAGGCGGACGTACGTACGCACGTTCCCATCCCAGCCTATTGTACCTCCATTTGCCTGGAATTCGGACCCGTCATGGGCTTGTTTCATCAATGTTGTTCTGACGGACTTCAGCACTGGTACATGGCAAGTTGTGTGCCGCAAAACGTAACCACTAACACTGTTTCCAGCGTTCCGGGTCGGGGAAGCCCGTGATCAAGACGTCAGTCCGTACGCGTTACGTGCCCCGGAAATTCTTCTCAAGGCCGGTCTTTCAACCAAGGTCGACATTTGGATGTTAGGATGTATGGTAGGTTGACGTTGCACGAGTTCGGCTAATGATCTGACCCTGAAAAAACAGACATTCGAACTCCTGACGGGTCACTGGTTGTTCAATCCAAAGCTGGAGAGTACCGGGGAGCCTGACGAAGAAGAGCATCTTGCGCAAATGTTGGAGTACACAGGAACCGACTTCGGCTCGTTGCTCGACAACTCCGCGGCCCGGGACAAGTTCTTTGACGCTGAGGGTGCGCCTTGTCCGTCGTATACCAAGGGTATCACGCTAAAGGCTGGCTCTGCAGGACGATTTCTGCACATATCAGAGTTCCGGCCGGATCCCATCAAGGTCATTTTGGTGAGGTATAAATTGTCCAAAAAAGAAGCCGTTCAGGCAGCCGCCTTCATTGCCAAATGTCTCCAGCTTGATCCCACGGAACGGGCGTCGGCCAGGGAGCTACAGATGCACGATTGGTTGAAATCGGCGTATGGCGGATGAGCGGCAATCTGTGTTGTACTGTAGTATGCTGATTTCATTATTTCATTGTCTGTGAGCACCAGGAGGAGGAAGAGTGCACATACCGTCTGCTTGGCAGGAAGCGGACAGCTTGCTTTTGGTGTGTTTGACCCTTGGATCTCACAAGTCCCATCATTCCCATTTCAGGTCTTAGTGATTAATTATTTTCTTGACTATTGATCAGCTTATTAGATAAGCTCTTCTCATGGTACTACCAGTTTCCCTGGTCATTCTTCACTCTACACCTCCCTTGAGGTGTCAGGAGTAGAGGGAAGATAGTTCAAATAGTTCACACTGTAACATAGGTAGTAATTGAAAGATAGTCCAAGTAAGTCGAGATGTTGAAACAGGATTTGAATGCTGGCTTGACTTCAAATGAGGGATCACTGTGTGAGGGCAGTAACGAGCAGCAATCCCGTTGAGGGTGGCTGCGTTGCTTCACCTCCCGATCGAACACCACCACGCACTACCGATACCTCATCACACCCTCCAACATCAGCCGGTGCGCGACCTCTATCAATGTAATTTCGGGCGATGGGACAAAGGCGTTGGTACCCATTGGTCGTCCGCAGCGTTCGGATTACTGAAACGGCCGGTCGAGCCTGGTGAGTTGGTGGAGGTTCGGCGCTCATTTGGCAGAGCGGAGGACCCGGTTGCCCTCTTGTCGCCCGCGGCGAGCTCGATACAAAGGGCGGCGGTTAGCATCAGCTGGTAGCGGCTGACTGCAATTCTGAGCGACCAGGAGTAAGACCTGCGTCAGGGCAAGAAGTATGTTATTGCTGCGCTGCTTATATCTGCCATGATACAATGCAGCCGACGGAGTCCTACAATCCCTCAACTCTCTTACCCTCTCATAACCCTGTGCCAATTAAATCAGCGTGGGAAACTTCAGTGGGAGTTGGCACATACCGGAACGCAGATCGAGAAACATGTACCATGCCTCCGCCATCTCCCACCCCAAGCCCAGGGAATACCGAGGGGCAGATCGGAACAATCGAAGTCAATAATCACCACTTTGTACCCTAGTTGCTCGTCGCTGTGCGCTGGGTCGTCGCTGCTGCTGCGGTTGCCGACATCTCTCACAATGAGGAAATGTTCGGGCTTGACGTCCATGTGTATCACCCCCGCGAGGTGTACCGCGGCCAATGCTTCCAATGCGTCGAAGACAATGGGTTCTTTGATGGACTCGCTCGTCACAGGTTCACCCCTAAGGTACTCCAGCATGATAATGACACTTTCTGCCTGGGGATCGACGTCGGGAAAGAGAGGCGAGGGATTTCTGCGCCAACCGTAACATATGGGTAGACACTTGGGCGCCTTTTCGTACGCGTTTCGGAAAGCGGTGTAGGCAGTCTTCTCGGACTCGAACTGCAACATTGCTTCCGGCAAAGGATACTATATATAGACAAGTGAGCGGTGAGCGATCGGTCAGAACATTGACGCACCAATTTGATGAAGACTTCTATCCCGTTCCAACAAGCTCGGAAAACAAGCACGCCACTATCCCGCATACCGCAACAATTCATGTCAATGACACTAGCAAGAGTTTCGTCGCTCAGTTCGGGAAGGGAGGTAGTCGTCTCGTCACACGGCTTGACAACCGATGTGAAGCGTGTCTTTACCTGTAAGTGCTCATCAGCAGGCGGTTGGTCGGCGATTTGCACAGCGCGCAATTTGTCGTCAGGGAGGTCTTCAGGCCTCAACACTTTAATGCCCACAGATTCGAAGGGATTGAGTTGGTCGTCTTTAAATCCACCGCAACCATTGTTCCATTCCTCTTCCTCCTTGTGCACGATTGTGAGGCAGCGTTCTGCAATCTGTGGTGGGGTATAGCTTGGACGGAACTGGAAGGGCAACAAAGCCATGCCAGATAGAGGTCCTTGACGTGGGTCCCGTATGGTGGACATTCGCGAGGTAATTCCTCCGGTGAATGAACCAATCGGGGGGTGGTGAGTCACCACCTCATACCGGTGCTTCGTCACGTGTATCACTGCCACCGGGACAATGAGCGGAACTGCGAGCGATGCATATGCCGTAATTGAACCCTTGAAAGAGGGACATTGAGACGCACTTGCCTTTCAACATGTTTCTTTCCTCAATTCCACCACCAGTACCTGACCGACCTCACTCCCATACTCCCCCCCACCTCACCGTACAACAAATACAAGACCGTCCTCTGCCTCAAGCACCAGAAAGTCCTTCTACAACCGAATTACCTATATACACACCTGTGGCTCGACCACACGAGAGAACAATCACCCCCGGCTCTTCACTTTCTATCCCTACTCAGCCTACTCAGCCTCAGTTACGGACATGTCACAGCTGGGCGGCATTACCCCGGTACTCGACTTATGACGACAGCAGTCCTTCTGCGAGTGCCTGGCATAGTTGGAGCGCCTCGAACGGTAGCGACACGGATAGTTTCATACAGAGGAGCAGCGAGTCGAGTGTCGACACCTTCGTAGCATCAGAGCTGCTTCAGCATCGACAGTGCGCCCCCTCTCTATCCTCCCCCCTCTCTCCCGTGCTCACTCTGCTTAGGTTCGAGGAAGACGCTATCCAGCGATTCCAAGCCTCTCAACTCCCCTCCGACGAGGAATGGCACCATCTCGTACCCCGCGCTGCTCTATCCTCCCTCCCGAAGAAAGAGGTCCAGCGACAGAGCATCATCTTCGAGATTATTAAGTCTGAGCGGGACTATGTCTCCGACCTGGCAGCAGTAGAGGATGTCTACATCGCGACCCTTCGCTCATCCCCCATTCTCGCACAGCAAGCCCACCCTTTTCTTCTAGAGGTCTTCTCCAACTTGCCTGCTATAAGAGCCCAACACGACGTCCTCCTCAGCCGTCTATTTGAGCGCCAACGCTCTCAACACCCCTACACTCTCTCCATCGCGGATATAATCCTCGACTCTAGCCTGCGTAGCACCTCGGCTTACGAGACATACATCAAGCACTACCCACTCGCCGAAGCCCGCCACCGACGAGAGCTCCAGATCAACCCAGCTTATGCTTCCCTTCTCGAGGCCTTCTCAGACGATCCCCGGATCCGGAAGCGCGATGTGATCACCTTCCTCTCCCGGCCTGTGACTCGCTTGCCCCGCCTCGCCCTCCTATTGGAAAACATGCTCCAGCATACCGAACCTTCGCACCCAGATGCTCAGGACGCAGAGCTTATACTCTCTGTTCTGCGCTCTTTCGTCCGGTCCACCCAGCCGGGCATCGCAGCCTCGGACGCTAAAGTCCGCTTCTGGACTCTGTGCGAAACCTTGGTCTTCCGGAAAGGAGAGCTCATGGATCTGGACTTGTATGACCAGAAGCGGACCCTCGTACACTCAGGTCACCTGGGGCGGAAGAACACCCAGTGGGTGGATCTGCACGTCGCGCTCCTGGATAACTATAGTGAGTCAGCTCCCAGCTGAAAGGACAGCTACTGAGCAGTCCCTAGTGCTATTGACCCAGCAGGAGCCTCATCTTGGGAAGCATGTCGTCGTTTCCCGAGTACGCGCATCTCTCTATTTTTTCTAATATTCATCCTGACACCACCCAGCCCCTACCTCTCCAGTATCTACGTCTCGGATCCTTCACCGATCCCCCCGAATCTCGACTATTCAATTGGCACGCCCCCGATTCCTTCTCGACTTCGCGCGACCAGATCTGGCCATTCACTGTCTACCATGTCGCCGACCGGGCGCAGAGGCGCTATACGCTCTATGCCGAGACGGAAGAGAAGAGGCAACAGTGGCACGACGCCCTCGTAGATGCCCTGGGAGTGATGAGCGTTCAGCAGGAATCGAATCGTGTATGCCTGTCTTCTTCCCCAGTAGCTGAAGCTGACTGGCTCCAGTGGTTCGCTACCAACGCCCTCAGCAAAGCATTCCGCTTGCAGGGTAAGGTCCCTAAAGTCAAGCTCCCTGGGCCTATTGTTTGCGCCGCTTCCTTCACCTTGGGGAAGGAGATCGTACTCGTGGCATGTGCGAACAGCGTCTGGGTAGGATTCAGAGGAGACGGAAAGTGTTCGTTGCGTCTTGTGCCTTGGCGTGACGCTAGCTGACCGGATCCCAGCATACCGCAAAGCGCTCAAGCTCTCACACGTGACCAACATGGCCGTCCTGCCCCACTCCGACCATCTCCTGATTCTGTACGACGAGCAGCTCGTCTCCTACTCCCTTACGAACATCGCTCGTTTCCTGGCTGGGGATGGACAAGCGCTCACGAGCCGTCCGGAACGTGTCTCTCTTCGCGACGAGCACGTATCGTTCTTTGCTGTCGGAGGGATGGAGGGACGGAGGGTGGTGGTTTACGCTGCCAGGAGAAGCGTCAAGAAGATGTTCATCGCTCTGCAGCTGTCCGATACCGGGACGCCAGTGAACACTGGAGAAGAGTGGGATCGGCGGTCCTTGGAGGCCGTAAAGGGCAAGAGGAAGGATAGCGAGGACGAAAGAGAAGACAAAGATGACAAGAAAGGAAGATCAAAACATTTCGTTCCTTACGGTTCGGTGTGGTTTTCTCCTCCCGCGTCCTGTGGTGCGTGCTGATCATCTGCAGCCATTCTACGCTAAGGATGCGTATGACTTCGCTATTCTGCAGAAGAAAATTGCCGTCTGTACTGACAAGGGCATGACGATCTATGACCCCGCTGCGTACGTCCGTCTCATCATCCTCCAGATCCATCTGCTGACTTGTCATACAGCCCTGACGCTGCCCCCGGTCTCGTTGTGCCGGATCTATTGCACGTTTCGGGCGACAAAGCCCTTGCCGCGCTTAAACAGCGCTGCGAATCCTCTAAGCCCCTCGGCCTAGTCCGCTCAGGCGAAACCGAGCTCTTGGTCGTTTTCGACCATTTTGGCTGTTACGTCAACATGCGACGCGAGCCGGCGCGGCACGGTACCTTCGTCAGATGGGAGATCCATGCCCAACGGGTCGTCTTCCGCCAACCCCACTTGCTGCTATTCGACCATACGGGGGACTATCTTGAGGTGCGGGACGTGGGTACGGGAAGGCTGGAACAGGTTATTGAGGGTCAGAATATCCGACTGTTGGGGGACATTTCCGGAGGTCCAGTACTGCTCGCCAAACGGGGAGAGTCGGTTGATGGAGTTGTGCAAGATGTTTTGACGGAATTGGTTCAGACGCAGTCGCTTGCACCGCAGAGACCGATTTGGGACGAACGAGGGTTGTGGTAGGGCTTACATCTGATGGTCGTCCTTGTACCTAACACAATGTTTGATCTATCCGGCGGATATAGCCTTCGGTCCATCACGCATACATGCGTCTCCATCTCTCTCTTCAACCATCTTCTTGCCCCAGGGCAAATGGTGATTGCAGAGCGGAGTCTTACTCTACACACTCTACTCTACTTGTATCATTCTTTGGACATTGAGTCGGATCAATACCTATTCTCATTACCTCCTAATTATCTCTGGGCGTCACACCTAATACGCAGGTAACAGAGTGACAATCCTGACCTGCCCTGACCCCCAAGTTTACGTTGGCATCTTCCTCTGCGGAAGAAAATCACCAAAGGTATTCAGGACGTGCGATGACCTGGATCTGGAATTGCAAGATAATGGAGGAATGGTCCTAGACTAACGTACAGGTATGCTAAGTACCGGGGCGCGTGGTGGGAGGTAAGACGATGCAGGGAGAGGGAAATATCCATGGGAAGGAACCGGCTGAAGGCGTACGGTAATCAGTAGCCCATGGATTAGGAAAGAAACATCAAGTCGGCTGTTAATATCCATGACACGCCTTGATCTGACGGTCAAACATTTCGACCATGCCAGAATGTTGAGCAGGACCGGGATGCGCAATCATCACTTGGCTGTGTTGTTCCGTTTGGGCGCAGGCACCTTGGGAACTAGCTGCTTCACTGCCCCCGCGACCATACTGTTCCATTTCTTCGGCTGTGGTGCGGTAGGTGGGCTGGGAGTTAAGGATGGGGAAGGTGTCTTTCCATTCTGACTTTGTGGGCTTGATACGCGCTCAGGGTGTACTGTTGGCGCCAGTTCTTGTGGGGAAAGTATGTCCGGGTTCGACTCTTGATGCCGGGCGCCCGCGTTTGAGTGCGATTGTGGGGCAGGTGTGGCCGGACGTGATCCGCGTGGAGTGGTGACTGGAGTGAATAATTGTAGGGGATGTGTGTTCCCGTCTTTGCGCTGCCCGGGATCTGAGTTCCTCCTTTTCTTCGGAGGTGGGGAAGTCTTGGTAACTCCTGGGGTTGAATTCCTTCTTTTTGGAGGGAGTGGTGGGGCTTTCACCTCGCTAGGTGTGTTATTAATAACCGTACGCAGTAGTCTGGTAAGGAACTACACACCGGTCCTGCGACAAGCTGGCATCCAATCTGTCAGCTGCAGCTCGCTGCGCTCCCACAGCACCCGAGTACTCCGAGTCAAAAGCTCCATATAACTGAAACTGCTTCTCCTCCTGATTCTTCTTTGTCTCTGCCGCCGCCGGCCCATACCCGTGTATCTGAACCGTAGCTCGATGCAGCTCTCTCGCGTGCTTATGCAGCGCACGCGCCTTTGCAGCAGCGCTATCTGCCGCCTGCTTCTCTTGATGCAGCCTATCTCTCTCACCCTCCTGCGCCTCTGGTGTTGCGGGGGTGGGGGATGAGTGAGCACTGGGAGGGGTTTCAGCCTTCTGCGCCTCTAGTGTTTGGTGGACAAGTTTTGTACATGGTATGAAATGACTATAAGCCGTATGCATGCGTCATTCAAATGAGTGAAGGGAGACCCTGAATTAAATGTTGTCCTCGTCACGATAGGCAACGAGAGCGGTTGCTCTCCTTGTTACAGAGCTTAGAATGGAAGTGAGAATACATCGTACAGCATGAGTAAGGGATTTTGAATGGTAAATTTGTCATGACTGTATCAATATCTAGAAAGATGAAACGGGCAGAGCTACTGCAAGGGAACGACTCCATTGCCCCCGCCCCTCTATTCCGATTAGCAAAAATGTGGCGCGCGGCAGTTCACATTGGCCATGATCGATCGGGAAAGGGTCCTGATTATAAGACTCCTAATCCAAATTGCATGTGACAAGCAAGCCGCACAGCCTAAGGCTAGTGTCTTGGAAACCAGGCACCTCAGTCAACTAGGATAATATTAATCTAAGTTGCTCTGAGTCCGACAACTTAGGCGCTTACAGAGCGGAGACATAGAAGAGAATCTGGGGCTAGGGTCAAATAATCTCAAGATTATCTGAGAAGCGAAGCAGATAATCTTGAGCGCAGAAGGTAATGCGGCCCCCTTCTACTGTATCGTGCCGCTTATCGGGCTTGTGTCGTTCACGGACTGGCGAATCGGCCGTAGCGCTTTGGGTTATGCGCGGAGGCTGAAGAGATGAGCCAAGCAGGTATGCTTGACGGAGCGCTACGTGAGGCACCGGTGCTGTAACAAGGAGAGCAACCGCTCTCGTTGCCTATCGTGACGAGGACAACATTTAATTCAGGGTCTCCCTTCACTCATTTGAATGACGCGCGCACGCACACGCAGGCTAGTCATTCAATTCATACAACGTCATGTCGTACAAAACTTGTCCACTGAACGATACTATAGTACTGCTCTAACAGTTGGTCGCACTGCCATCTAACTTTCGAGGAGTATAAAAAGAGGTAGGAAGGATCCACCAGTGGGTCTTATAGCTAGTCTCATAAACTCGTCGTTGCTGGTCACTTCTCTGTAGCTTGTCTTGTGCTGGTCACTCTTGCTTTATATCCTCTTATTATTCTGGTCACATCCACATCCCTCTCTTCAAGAGCATCCTCGAACATTGCGTATTCGTTCACGCTGGTCTATCCCCCGGTCTTCATCTCTGCAGCACTGTACTTATGCATGTTGGTTGGGGTCTGTTTTCTGCCATTCTTTTTTCTACTTCGGTCCTTGCACACCCTGTCCCGACGTTCTCTGATCTGACCGTGGACGAGCCTGATTTCTTGTGAGTAGTCGTTCACAGCTCTGTTTCCAAAGGAGGTGGTCATTTCTTTGACTGCTACCCACAGGCAGCATCGTGCTGGAAATCAAGGCGACGCCGTAGGTGGCTTACAGGCGTACGGCAGGGAACCGCCTCCCAACCCCGCAACTGCCGGGACCTACTACTCTCGCCGGTTCAACACAGCTATGGCGAGACCCCTACCCGCTGGAAATCAAGGCGACGCCGTAGGTGGCTCCCAGGCGTACGGCAGAGAACCGCCTCCCAACCCCGCAACTGCCGGGACCTACTACTCTCGCCGGTTCAACACAGCTATGGCGAGACCCGTACCCGCGAGACCCCTATCCATCCTTGGGCCACAAGGAAGCAACACGGTACCACAAGGTCTCCACGCGGGAGGACAAGGACGAGCATACCTTGGGCCACAATGGCAACCATACTATACACCGGAATACCAGTCATCCCAGCCCCGTCCCCGCCCCCACACCCATCGCACCACCCCCCGTCCGTACACCCATCGCCGCCCCACTCCCCCTTCCCACACCCATCGCCACCCCGGCCCCCGTCCCCACACCCATTGCAACAGTACCCAAGCCCCCCCTCGCAAGACCACCATGATTTCACATGGTCCCCATTCGGTCCTGGGGTAGCGGGGGCAAACGACTTGGAGTACAATAGGGAACAGTGAGGTCGAGGTGTCCATTTCAGAAGGAACGCCCACGGGAGATTATTAATAAGTAGTTCACGACTTGTGGCAGTAAGGCCCTGATACGCGCATTGTTACTTTCATTCCTTACTTTAACTTGCCAATATTTACACCGATGTGTTTATAAGTAGGCAGAAAATGAACGTTTTGTTCCTTTCTGAACATCCCGCCCAAATGCGCAGGTCCAAACTGATCGACCTCCCATAAGAGGTCATAGAGCTCGGACGATCGCTCACTGTCCAAGTCTGGAGGATTAAAGAGGGAGGATTAAAGAGATGGGAGGCCGACAACGCTTGCCGTGTAAATACCATGAAGGAAGCGAATTGCATATCCCCCCATGAGCACAAACGTACCAATCGTGGATATCACCATTTGAGACCTGCAAACTATCGCCAGAGGATGCTCGTGACTAGCGCGCTCAGGGAACCTCCCACCCGAGCACCAATCCCGTCTCCCCACCAGGCAGTAGCGTAACGACCACTCGACCATTCCGTCAGGCCCATCGTTCCCTATGTTCTTAATGCCGATGCGCTGGGTAAACTGGGTCGCGTCTTGCTTCGTCTGGTCGAGGAATTTGCCCGTCGACTGTGTGAGAGACTTGTTGGACGGCCGGGTAGGTAATGCGGAGGAAAGGGTCCACCCCGACCGAGCATGGAAACGTGTCGGACGGCGAGACGTGGGGGATCGTAGATTTGGCTACGGAGGGGCCGTCGAGGAATACGTTGGATGGGCCGGAGAGGAGGATGTACGAGGACGAGTTGGTCATCTGGCACTGCGAGAGAGAGTCAGCTCCACGTTTCCCCTGAGAACAGTAGATACGGACCTGCAAGAAGGCGCTCGAACTCAGCCGAGGTTCCGCAATCCACTGAGTTGGGGCTTCAGGTCCAACACGCCAATAGCGACCTTGTACATCGCCCTGTTGCTCAGATGGTGCTCAGCCCTTGGATGTGGAAGCTCGTGCTGATCCTTCTTCCCTCGCCTCAGTCCGGCAGACCTCCATATGGCAAAGGCCATGGCCCCTCCCCCAACGGCGTCGTAGGTGATCTGAGCGAGCTCGTCATCTTCCTATTCGTACCCACCTTCTTCCTTGAGATACGGCCCGCCGCATGCTCGCGCAGTCTTGCGTTTCTTGACACCGCCGCCGTTGGGGAGCATTACGGGCTTGTACAACCTCGTCGGAACGCCAATGCGCTGCGGCTCGAGCCGGGGGATATCGGTGCCGATCGGCGGTGAGGTCGTACTAAGCACCAGAGCGACAGATACAGTTCGCATGATCGTATTTGCCCAAGTGTCAAGGGAAGTTCGCTTAGACAGACGTCGCATTCGTGTCCTTGCCGAGCGTCGTGACCATCCCCGTATGCTCTCCATGCACATGCACATGCACATGCACATCCGCATTGCGCTTCACGGTGGTCTCTGCAAACTGCCGTGCGCGGACATTGCCCTCGAGCAGGATGTTCAGCTCGCAGTCCGTCCGCCCCTTGCACTCTGGCAGGTGCCAGCACAATCAGCAGGCGAAGATGAACCCGATGTAGGCCAACCTGAAGCCCATGAAGCTCTTCCAGTTGCCCTCGTTTGGGTTAAGCCTGCGCGAACAGGTGCGCATGCTGCTTGGGAGGGAAATGGCGGAACGGATATGTACGGCGTCACGAGACCGAAGACGTGTTCCGCGCGAGCGTTATCGTGTTGCTCCTCACATTCCATGCAATTTCAGCATGTCTCCGCAGATGACTACCAGAACAACGTACATAACGAGCATTCCGACCGTTCCCAGCGACCTTTTGCTATTCTCGTCTCAACCTGTCTTGCGGCATCCTCCCACCCGTTGCGCCTCTCGCAGCACACGGGCATTCTCTCCTCGTCCTATTACAGGCCTGCAATAACCAATACGTTAGCTCTTTTGCTTGGAGACAACCAAGAGACGTTGCCCAACTTGGACTTCTTGTTTGTCAAGCATCCGACCCATAGCTAGTTGAGAGAGAGGCGGCAGCTTGATTTGCTCGCATGGTGGAATTTACCAAATATGGTAGTGCCTCACAGTTAAGGTCCGGTTGCGTTCGGTAGTCATGGGAGCAACTGTAACATACGGTTCGTGACCGTCGTAATTTCCTTTTTCCTATTCGTCACTATTCATGGTGCGCATTGTCATTAACATCTCCTCAATGAAGTGTTGTATGTGTTTCACACCAACTGGAATAATAATTATCAATACACATCCCTTGATTTCCTCCGAGCAGACGAGCAACTCCTCGGTTGCGGGTCAGAAACCAACACGAACCCAAGAGAGTTTGGGTAGGTTTCTTCCAAGCACCCAAGTAATATCTCAGCTGCTGGTTGGAAACCACATCAGCTGTCCTCTGACCTACAGACCTAATCTCTAAGGTCTTGGGAAGAGACCCAATGCGAACCCCCTGCACAGCGATATCCATCCACCTGCTTGATCCATCTGAAGCCAGCAACACAAACGCCCATATCTCGCAACTTCTGTTGCATGCGCGCCTCTTCTCTCTGCGCCTTACGCTGGCGCTCCTTCTCCGCCTCCAGGGCTCGACGGCCTAACTCGGCGTCAGCAGCAGCACGTATCTTGTCGATCCTTTGCTGCTCAAGAAGCCGAGATGCGTTCTGGTCGTCGGCGTTGGTCTCGATCTTCCTCGCGAGCTCCTCGTGGTCTTTCTCAGCTGCTGTTTGTGCATCGTCGGCACTTTTCACCTCACTCTCTAGCTGACGGATTAGGACATCGGCCTTCTCCTGCACCTCCCTGTTCTTTTGATCATCTGTCTGGAGCTGCAACCAAACAGCATCAGTAACGCCGGGTCCCGCTGTACGTCATCCTCTCCCCTTGCTGTTTTCAAGACAGCTTCATCAGAGGGTACAGTGAGCAAGGTCTTGACCCGCGAGATGGATGGGGATGGAAGGGGCAGTGAAGGGGTGGAAAGCTGGAGAGTTGCGCCATGGCCAGGGACGGGGTCAATTCGTGTGGTCATTGAGTCACGGGCAACTCGTTCCTCGGCCAACTTGGTGACGCAGGCAATGGCATCTTCGATGGAGAGGTGGAGGTCTAAATCCGGAGACTCCGACGCACGATCGAACGCCTGTCGTTCCATCCTTTTAGCTAATTCCTTCACGTCGCGTGCGTTGCCCCAAGTTGGAAGGCGGGACAGTTCTTCGAATAGGAAAATTAATTCTTCATGGCCTTGAGATTCCGGTGATGGAAAGTGTGGGCAGGATACCCCTTGCTTCTTCAGCTCGTGGAAGAGGATGCGTAGACATGCGACGGGCGGGAGGTTGTGGAAGTGAATCTCTTCTGGAAATCGACTCGAGAGACCGGGATTCACTGATAGGAGCTGGTTCATCTGATCCTCGTAGCCAGCGAGGACTACAACCAATCGACCAACGTATTCTTCTTTCGTCAAAAGGTCTACCATCTCGTCCACCGCTTCCTTTGCGAAGGGACCATGAGCGAGCCGATAAGCCTCGTCAATGAATAGGACCTTTCCCCGAGCTCTGCTGAAGACTCCCTCCGTTTTCGGTCCGGTGTGACCTATGTACTCTCCAACAAGGTCAGAGGCAGAGCACTCGACAACCTCAGGAGTGTTGAGAAAGCCCATGTTGTAATAGAACATTCCCATTTTTCGAGCCGTGGTTGTTTTGCCTGTACCTACAGAAGGATCAATTCGGGAACTGGTTCCGGACAGGTGAAGGTGAATTACCTGGTGGACCCTTGAAGACAAAGTTGGTCGGAATGAGCCGCCTAAGCTCATTTATACCTTGTCTCCTCTTTTGCATGCGAGTCGCGATATTTTGATATGCCCTAAGTTTCTCGACAATCATCTCATGCCCGACATCGCCGGCAAAGAGCTGCTCAAGGGCATCGTTGGATCGGGCCACTCGACCAAAATCTGGGTCGAAGTCTTCCGGCTGGAAGATCACGTCATCGGTCAATCCTCGCGGCTGTGCACGCTCTTTGGCTTTGGAGAGCAAATTGTCGACCTCTCCAGCGTTACCAAAGTTAGGTCGATTTCGTGCACGGTTCAGGAGCCCAATGGCAACTGCTTTTGCCTCAGGTGTCGCGTCAAGGTCTTGTCGCTTCAGCTTCGAGTTGAGGATCTCCAGAAGTTGAGAATCGGTGAAGTCTTCAAAACGGAATGGCTTTTCGATTTGGAACCGTCGCGATAGTCCTGGATTCACCTCCTACATGACATGTCAACTTCCAGTCAAGCCAGTTTAAATTAGATGGCGGACCTGAAACATCTTCACCATCTGGGCTTCATAACCGCACATTATCACGCAGCGATCTTCACCAGGCACACTTTGAACCTCCGCCACAAGGGTATCAATAACCGACGTCTTATAGGGATCTGATGTCGAGTTTGACGCGGAACCACCATGTAGCATATAAGCCTGAATGGCGTCAGAATTCTGCAATAAACAATGGCATGCATGTGATGCTACCTCATCAATTACCAGAACCTTTCCAACTGTGGAGGCAAGAATAGTCTTTGTCTTTGATTCTGACTCTCCGAGAACAGATCCAATGAAGTCTGAGGGATTCTTCAAAACGACTGTTCAAAGTAATTGATGAGAAGGCTGATGGTTGAATTATATGAAGTGACTGACCTTCTCCGCGAGAAAGGAGGCCTAAGTCTGCTAAAATCTGGCCATACAGATTCGCAACAGTCGTCTTCCCAGTGCCCGGATTTCCAAGGAAAACGCAGTTGAGGGACATGGCAAGGGGCTCCTTCTCCTTCAAATCGCGACGATAATTGCTTTCGACGAGGTTAAAAAGGTTGCGAACCGCTTGCTTAACTGCATCCAGGCCGATGAGGCTCATAAGCTCTTTCCATGTGACGTTCTCCTCTAGAACCTTAGAAGGATCTGGTCCAATCATGTCGTCCTTCGTTAGCAAGAAGTCGTCGGGAGAGAGACCAGCTCTTCGTTCCACTTTCAGACGCATGGCTTGGCGCTCTGAGATGAATGTGACAATGCCCTGCAGGGCACGGGCATTCCCAAACCCGTCACGGCCACGTGCACGACCAAGTCGACGGACACAAATGCGAGCGTACAAGCCGTGCATGCCGCCCTCGATCTTCATCCGCCCATCGTATTTCTTCACAATGCTTTGCTCCAGCATGGCCAGCAGCTCCTTATCCGAATAATCTTGAAAGCTCAAACGATAGGGGATGCGACTGTTCAGTCCCGGGTTATGCTCGAAAAACTTCTCCATCTCCCTATTGTAGCCGGCAAATATGAAAACAAGCTTATCGTGGTGATTCTCCATTTCAGTGAGGAGAAAATTCAGAATTGAACTGCCTTGGGAACTGCTGCTCGCAAGCTGATAAGCCTCGTCGATGAATACTGCGCCTCCCCCTGCGTTAAGGATAGACTCGAGGGCTTTCTGGAAGCTCAGTATGCCGTCACTGGCAAGGCGGGATGCAGATGTCTCAAAGAACTCAGACCCAGAAATAACGCCTTCCGTTGTCAAAAATTTCGCATAAAGGCGTGCAACCGTCGTTTTGCCTGCAAAAATATCCATTTGAAAAGAGGCCGACATTGTCAAATAGATAGAGACTGACCAGTGCCTGGATTGCCCAGGAAAACGACATGAAAGCGTTCATCTTTCATGGATGTCCCTTGGCGAATACTGACGACTATCTTATCCTTGATGCGAAGAATTTGGGCCTTCACCTCTTTGAGACCAACCATCTTCATGATCTCGTCTATACTGGCATTATCGGCCCCTTCCAAAGCCTTTTGTCGTTGCCACTCATCTTCTTCGGACAATGACGGAGGTCTCTGGGCCAAAGGGCTCTCATCGGGAGTAATAACTCCTGAAGATGAATGGCCATGTTCCGAGCTGGGGACGAGTGCAGGGGGAGTGGGTTCGAAAGCTGAGGAAATGACTCCCTCCGTTCGTGAAGAAGTATTGTCACGATCCTTTTCCAGCTGAGTAAGCACTTTCGTTCGCTGCCGCTCCAGTTCAAGTTCTGCCTGGAATTCGCGCTTGTTGTCAATTTCTGCCTGAATCTCCGCCCGCTTGACCTCGTATTCACGTTGCTTCTGTTCCCGCTTCTTCTGGGCTTCGAATGCCTTCTCTTTCTTCTTCTCAGCAATGGCAGTGGCATCGTCACATGCACGACAGGTTGGAGGTGGGTTTTCATAACATTTCCACGTCCGTCGATGGCCATTTGTGCACTTGTCATCTAAGACGCGTTCACACTTCATCTTTGAGTGATCAAACAGCTGATGGCACTTTGATGGGCACAAATGCAGTCCACAAGCAAGTGTCTCCGAGCTATATCGGGGATGAGCAGCGTATTAGAAAAAGAGGGCTGCGTACGTACCACGGAGATTTGCAGCCACCATCAGGACATTCCTCCTCGAATTGTGCGGGCGTTGCCAACAACGCAGTATGCGCCGGATGGCGTTCACACTTCACAGGCAAACCATCGTAGATGTGTCCGTCTTCCTTCAGCATCGACAAGAGCGGTACCCAAGTCCCTCCTCCAGTCCGAGGATCGGAGAAGGTATCAAGATTACCGATGATAATGAGACCATTTCGAGCACGAGACATCAAGACATTCACTCGTTCTGGAGAGGACATAAATCCTATGTCACGAGTTGCATTGCCTCGAACGAGTGAGGCGATAACAATGCTGCTTTCTTCTCCTTGATAATTATCTGTCCTCGGTAAGTCTTTATTAGATAGCTGGAATGATTTCACATACCGATTGTTGCCAAACGAATACGCTTCTTGGTAATAGAGGCAGCATGCGCAGACAATAGTCCCGCTCGCACTAAATCGAACGTGTCTAAGTCATTCAGAACAGGATCATTGTCCTTTTGGAGTGTTTCGCGAAGCCGGTGAAGTTGGCCCAGATATGGGGTGAGAATGCTATTTAGCACGGTCAGGACTGGCAGCTTGTAAGTTCGAAATGGGCGCACGCTATTTCATCTGTGCCATAGCCTTGCTGTCCGAGGTAGCGCAGAATTTTCAGAACCATTGCCACCTCGAATTCGTTTTGTTTGGAAGACTTGTGCCCTTGCTCCATATCATTCGATCCGGCGTCTTCATCCTCCGGACTAGAATGCGCAAAGAATATGATATTGTCCCGCAGACCACGGATGTCCGGACGGTTGTGCGTACCATCACCGTCCACAAGCTCTGGGTAGGTCAGGCGGCGAACATAGGCCGAGATTTCCGGACGCATACGATGCTGCTTGCTCAGAGTATCGTGTCGAAAGCCCTTCATGACAAGCCGTTCAAACAAAGACCTGTTGAGGTCATATCCACGTCCTTTCTCTACAGTGAGGTCGTGGCTATCAACCTTGGGGCGAAGCTGCCTGAGTATCACCGTAAGTGTCACATCCCCTCGACAGGCCTCTGACTTACTTATGGTCCCCGATAAGTATCAGCCTATTCGTGGTTGATACTAAGGCAGTAAGAACATGGCTCTCCAAAAGCTCCCCAGCCTCTTCCACGAGAACGAGGTCTGGTTTGACTGCCGCAATGTCTTCTTTATATTTGGCCGCATACGTAGTGGTGCAACCAACAATGCGCTTTGAACATAGCGTCGATCGTTCTCCACTCGCAAACTTGCGCTCAAGATTCCCTTGAGAAATGTTGAACCTGCGACCTTCTTGAAACAGCTTGCGCGCGTATTGATTCAGGACGGCAGTTTCCCATTGGGTACGTTTGGCGATGCGCTGCTCAAGTGGCATAACCCATATCCGGGACGACGCCAGAACACATGGGAGCTCGCGTAGCGCGCCAGCATCTTGGCCTTTCAGCCAGCGACTCAAAAGATAGTTTGGGGCAATTCGTTGTCCATTCTTGCCCACCGTCTGCATGTTGTCCTCGTTCTCGAACGAAAGGGCTTCGTAGAAATCAGGATCGTCAAATTCAATATGTGTCATGAGATTCTTGTGGGTCACTAGGGAGCCAGCCAAGAATGAACGATTTAGACGGGCGGCAGCGGCTGAGGACTGTCTGTGGTACCCGTTGATCTCTGTCCAATCGCTATGGCGAAATCTGGGCCCCAGTGCTCGTTGGTTGTAAAGGCTCAGGGGCTCAGTACGCAGTGTCGATTTGCCGCCGAGGCGAACAATACCAGAGGCGAGGATTCCGATATCCAAAAGATCTTCTAAAAACTGGTCCAGCGCGTGATTGGTATAGCAACAAACAAGTATCTTG
Organism: Dacryopinax primogenitus; assembly: GCF_000292625.1. NCBI lineage: Eukaryota > Fungi > Basidiomycota > Dacrymycetes > Dacrymycetales > Dacrymycetaceae > Dacryopinax > Dacryopinax primogenitus. The sequence continues at coordinate 960,613 of NW_024467210.1, read as the reverse complement.
CTATTTGTGTTGTCGTGAAAGAGCTTGGCCAGAAGCGCGCCGATGAAGGACTTCCCTGTGCCTGGCCGGGAGATTTTGGTATTGAATCAGACAATGGACTGACGACATACCTGGTGGGCCTTGTATGATGGAAACACTCCTGGTTAGACCAGAAAGCAGTGCATTTGCTTGGGCACTGTCGAGCACGAGTGGTTTGGAGCTGCCAGTAAGGGAGGCAAGATCTTGTGCGGGATTCCGTCTCACTTTTTCCACGATGGAAAGCAGTTTGGGAGACATTGCAGGATCTTGAACAGCGTAACCAGGATCCCAGCAAATCAGTTCAGAGAGCAGAGGCGAATGCTCGATGCGCTGAAGAGCCTTAAGAACGGGCTCATACGAGAATACCGGCGTGTCGACCTGTATCAGCTTGATATTCCGTGCCTTTTGGAAGCTCATCCACGTCCGAATGAACGCGTCTTCTTCCTCTATTTGGAGAACAAAGGATGGAGGCTTTGCCGCTAAGAGCGAAGTGATGCGCCGGATGGTGGGAAACGCAACCACGCGATCGTCGACGATAAGGCCAGCGGTGGACATGTCCTTGATGAATCGCTTATTGCCTTCCTCCAGCAGATATTCTTCTCTTTTCTTGGGGCGGTCCTTCTTGAAAAACCAGAAATCGTAGTTCTTCGGGCACTCCAGAATGATACCCCACTTATCGTGGCGGCCCTTCTCCTTAGGCTCAAGGGCCTTGGCATAAATGCCTGTGAGCCGGAGACCTTCAACAACGAGACCACGATGTTGACCCTTCTTGTTGCCCGTAGCAATGTCGAGCTCCGGTCGGAGCTCGCTGAGCATGTCCTCGCGAAGCAGACGGAACTGGTTATCGAGGTGGGTTTGAAGACGCTGATCTGTCGGAATGTCTTCGACTTCTACAGCAGTGCGCAGAAAAACAGGAGTTTTGCAATGGATTTCGTCCGTGGTGGGAAGAATGGCGATTTCTCGAAAGTTGACATGATCGTTATCGTGTCGGCCGCCCGGGCCGTTTTCGAGATCAGGATCGGCGCCCACACTGCACGTCTCCACAAAATGCTTGAGCCTATAGCCGATCGAGCGAGTGTCCTCGCGGGGAGAAGAGATGAGCGCATCGAGTATGCCATTGGAAGTGACAACCCGGCGGTAATCGTGGGCGTGCGCGTCAGGAAGAGAGATGAGCTGCAGTGTCAGCCAGCCCAAGGCAAGCAGCGAGTCGTCTGCAAGTCGATCGCTTCGGTATTCTCGTTCCAAGGCATCCAGAAGAATCGGGGGTTCCGTCAGGTGGCGAACGATTCGTTGAAGGTAGTCGCCATCAGCGAGATCTTTGAGTGACGGATGGCGGAGGTACAATATCAACGACGTTATATGCATTTGCAAGACCGGCGATGATATATCGGAAAATACGGCTTGCTGGAGCAAAGAAAGACGCTTGGCGTTCGAGATGAGCTTGTGAACGCAAGATACTGGGTCTGGATGATGGTAGAGGCCTTCAAGGAATAAAGGGACGGATCGTCGGTTGAGCGAGTGTTTTCCGGCAAGAACAGCGTCAAAATATTCTTTGAGCTTGGCGAGACGAATATCGTCATCCGCCATGATGACAGGTGGAAGGACGGGTGAGGTGACAAGATACAGGTCAAGTAGATAAGGCATCCAGGGTGGCCTCGTGCACAGGCCACGCCATCGGGATTCAGATCATGCCGGATTTTCTGGGACGTTGCTGGCAAGTCCCAGTACATAGCCCCCTTGCTTCGACGCCGTCTCTCTTCGAACCATTGCCAATACCAGACGGTTGTACGGTTGTACGTGTCGGTGCCGAGGCGGATTTCAGCGCGTCAAAAAAAGGCCAGAAAAGCGGAGCCAATTACGTGATGTTCACGCCACTTCTCGAGGTTGGAACTACAGTCATGACATATTGGTAACATTGATCTATTGTGCGTCGCTCTTTATGCTTTGATTCGTAGCATATGCGACACATGTAAGCGAGCCTGAGGTGTCTCAGAGAAGAGAGAGAGAAGAGATGTTCCTGGTGCGCAGTCCCATCAGCTGTCTATGGCGAGTCTATGCTGACTCTCCTCCCAGGTTTAGTTCGCCATGACCGACTGGATGTCAATGACCGACTGGATGTCAATGACCGACTGGATGTCAATATCACGAGATATAGTGCTTCTCTATGCGACACGCCTTGTCTAAAATGAGTGACTTCGATATCCTCGAACCAATTTCCGTGCTGTGCACGCCTGTCAGCGAGCGTCTTCGTGCAGTGAAAATGGAAACATACAGTATCTCTATGCGTATCTATGAGTTCATCGCTCTGAGCAAGTCTGTATCTCACCGTGTACAAAACATGAGTCGCACCCAACCGGTAGAACAACATCTGATGGAAAAGGAAATGTATTGATGTCATGCAAGTATGATCGAACTCGGACAGGGGTCTCGGAGCGCATAATCTTATATCGAGGCGCAAACCCAGAGTGCGTTCCTTCCCTCACCCTGCATACAGACGTGCAAACAGATTGCGACTGCTGTTGCACTCTGTCGTACACGGTGCCGCCCTTACATGATCCATCCACCATGCCCGCACTGTTGGCGCAGCACGTCGGTTCTCTTCACCTGCTCCTCCGTCTGTCCCTCATGTCTGTCCGAACGGCATCGAAACTAAGTTCTTCTCCTGGCGCCTCCTTGTACGCGACTGGACCAGTTACCCATGTATTGGACACCGTACAGTGGCTTACAAGAGAGCAGGAGATAGATCAAGTGTGAGAAGTTTTGCAAGAGAGAAGAAACACGCTTCATTGAGTAGGAAAGTAGTAGGTGGGTGTGGTCCCCTGAACCAGCACGTAGACTAACCCCTGGTATACGAGCTCATATTCCCTAACAGAGTAGACTACAATACAAAGGGGGCAGTGTCTGAGGTAATACCGGAAAAGGCAGGAGAACTACTGGGACGGCGTCTTTACCTGATTATACGAGAAAACGAGTGGCCGGCTTCCCAGACACTGTGGAAACGTGAGAAGTGGGTGTGTGGGGACGAATCAGCAGATTGCAGGAGCAGCATATATGACTTTCGATATCCGACGGGGGATGCGGCCTCACGCTGTCGCTGAGTTGAACCGGGCGGTTGTCGTTGCTGGGGTTATCCGAGGAGAGGACCGCCTTGTCGTCCTTACCCGATGCTATTTGGTTTCCAGACAAACCTCCGATAGTGTGGCTGATAGGCTGCTCGAACAGGGGGGCCGGAACAGGGGGATGCCCGCCAACACCCGCGGCGTCATCCTTCGCAATCTTGGAAACCCAACCTGACCAAGTATCTGGGTTGTTTATCGCCTCCGCATCTAGAACCTTGCGCGGGATATCGATATTTAGGTTCTTTGCAAAATCCTCGAAGTCGGTTACTCGGTGACGAGAGAAGATCATGCTCCTTTTGCCCCTACTGAGTCAGATCAGCATCGCTCGAGAAGTACTCTGAATGATACCCACCTTGTTCGACCGGAGGTGTCTGGGTTGTGGCGCAGAATGTGCACACGGACCCAGCGGATCACACCCCGATAGTCCCTCATTGCTTGATCGGAAAACCCGAAAAATACAAAGAAGAGGAAGCCAGACACCGGGGTGACCCACCATAGTGCTAGATGGATATTGCGCTCTTCTGGGGTGAGCAGACTAAGGGGATATTGGCCGACGCGATACCAGTTCGAGTGAACATAGTCCCAGCTGACCCAAGGCTGAAAGGCGTAATCAGTGAATTGTGATACGAGCACGAAGAGATACCATGGAGTACCCCAGATCATTTCGGCAGTCGCGACCGTCATGAGACGGATGTACCTGTTGGCGTTCATGTCCGGGCTCATCTTGGTCAGGAGCTCAAAGTCACGGCGACGTTGCAGAAAGTAGAAAAAGGCAAGCCCTGGGAAGCGGTGAGTGTCCTGTCGTGCTGCGCAAAAGACAGAGGACCTACCAGCATAAACGAAAGTGCCGAAGCAGAACACCAAAGGGGGTATGTTTATAATGAAAAGAGCCGCCCAGGTGTCGTAATAGGTGGGCTGGCACCCAATGTACTCGTATATATCATAGCGATGGCCCTGAACGATGTAGTCTGTGCCAAGATGTCGGTTCGGATGTCAAACAATGAGATGAAAGGACATACGAAGCGCCATTACGACAATTGGCTGCACCCAGCATAGCACAATCTCCACGAAAGCACGGGATCTTCTTGTCTTGATTGTTTGCTCCTTTGCATTTGGTCGTGCAACATCACAGAGGAAACGGCAGATGCTGAAGGCAGCTGCTGGAAATGCGACATTGCTTCCGATAAGAATTTTGGTTACTGCTTTTGGGGTCAGTGATGTACTACTAAGGAGAGACAGATTATGCACCGATATCACACCAGATAGGAAAGCGGACAATCATATCCATGGCCCAGGCCACAGAATTGATGCCCGAGATGAGGCAGACAAGGGAAAGCCAGATGTTCATACTGGAACTTGCAACATTCCGGACTCGAAGGTGAGAAGGTAAACAAATCATTAAGCAGATGAACGCAATGAAGGCCCCGATGGGCAATTCAGGGTGAGGAATCATCGTCTGAGTTGGAGGGACGGTGTATGGTGTATGTTGAGGTGTGCTGTGGGCCATGCCCCAGCTTCGGCCTTATGAGCCCGCCAGACTCCATGCTGTTCGATGGCCCAGAGAGAGCGGAACCAGATAAACAAAAGCTTTTTGTGACCACACTGGCCAAACAAATTGCTTCCGCATTTCTTTTGTTCAGACGACTGTCCGGCTGTTTCCAGGCGACCATGACCGTCATGGCCCTCACAGTCGTCTCAAACAAACAACTGACCATCTGGCCCTCTTCCGCTGGCTTACCACACTTACGAAAACATTGTTTGGCCTTTCCGCACAAGGCCCTCTCTGCAGTGTGCCGTGATAAACCTCCGTATAAATAGCAAGCTCTCTGGAGGAACGTACCACACTAGACGGATTCCTTCACACCGTGCTCACACCGCAAAGCAACACCACACACTCCCCAAACGTCTACCATGCATTTCTACGTAATGGTCCTGCCTTTATTCGCTGCGGTCAGTGATACCGATGCAAGTTGCGAACCCCCGGTCTGCGAGGATTCGCGTTCGGGTTGGGGCGCATATTGCATCGTCGTCTAAGTATGCGTACTCCCGCCTGCGTAACGTCCGGATGCTGATTGTCTGATAGACACGTTCATGCATACTCTCTCCTGCGTTTTGGGGTAATTCCGTCCTCGATCCTCGATCTGTTTTCTTTCTTTTTCTGTCGTCCTGAATCATCTCTGTTCGCATTCCTTGAGCTCTCCATGTAATCGCGTCCAAGTCTTTCCCTTTCCGAACACTTCTCTCTCTTGCGTACATCCAGATCTTAGTCAGTATCCTGTACAGTTACACAGCTGTATCCTGTCTTTCACACATGCAATCGTCACAAAACTACATATCGCACACCCATGTGAGCTACAATTGCGATACGTGCCCGTCTTCACTCAGTAACGCGCAAGGTTGAATCGCCATGGATTACACGAGATATCGGTCGCGGGCACTGAATTTCGATATGAATCATGTGAATTGAGGAATAGCGTGTGTGGAGGCAGTTGCGAGGTACTGATATCCTTGCTCTGTAGAATTCAATATGAAACTTATGACACATATCATGGAGAGATTGTACGAACGTGGTGCTTAGGAGAGACCTATACTTATTATCGGCTCGATGCAGGTTCTCGTTTGATCACCGATACGAAAAACGAGCAGCTTCTTCCGTAAGTCACATGCGTCAAGTAACGAAGCGTAGATAAAAGTAGGAATTTGTTACGGTACATATATTCGACCATCTATCTCGCTTGACGACGAGGACAGAGAAACGTTAACACTAGCACCAGAAGATGCCGTTGCTAGATAATTGCAATACGTTTGTAAGAGCACATGTATCTGGGACCGTGCATCTCCCGCGTGGAAGGGATTTATCGGCCATCATAACTCAGTATCAAAACACCTTTCGTAATTCAAAGCCTAAAGAGAAGGGCAACCCAGCATACCACATCCTAAACGGCGATGATATCCACTGGATCATATGTCCGACATACTAAGGGCCAATATGAGGTTCTTGGACAGACACTGGCAGGACCGGTACGAACCCGAGCACAGCCGAGTTTAGCTGCTTCCCGTGCTGGGTAGCGTCCTAGTAAAGATTGGCCCATGGTCGATCGACTACTAGGACAGGTAGACAGCCAGAAGCTCAGAGTGAGGTACGTGACCAGATGAGATGATTGCTTCCGCCCCGTCTCTGGACCCGCCCCGCATGTTTTTTTGTTTGGCTTGCCACGTCACACCATCTTGCCGTAGTGACAATTACCATCAGTTAGTTGACCGCGATGATCAGCATTCTCTATCCCATGCTCTCTCCCAGTTTTCCATTCCATGCTTCTACACCACTGAGATACGAGAAGTCTTACAATGCTGGACGCAAGTTCGAATATGCAATGGTTTTGCATCTCCTGGTTTCGGCTGCAGTACCAAGGCCGGATGTCCCGGCTCTTGCTGCCAGCATGGCCATTACTTATTCTTGCTGCTATTTTCCGTGTTTCTCAGGTGCGTAAAATCCAAGCTTACCTGCCAAGCGTGGATAACTCTGTCCCCTAGTCTGTTTGGAGTATTCTTGCCCTATATGCCATGGGCGGCGTGACTACGTAAGCCCCATCATGAGAGCACTGCAGAGACGACCGAGCTAATACCACACAGCTCCCTTTTCAACGTTCCATCTAGCTGCCTTGGTACATGGCCATTATGGAACTGGACTCTATGTCAAGTCAGTCATCCATTTTCTCTGAGCGGTGTCCTCACGAAGCGACCTAAAAGTGTCTATTTCTTGCCTCTGCATACATGGGACACCTGATTTCTGTGAGCGAATCCATGCTTTGTCTCTCAGCGCATTGACTTCTATTTAGCGGGTTCTGGTGAAGCAAATTTCCGAAAAGCTGACCGAGGAGGTTCTTCGAGTTCCACTTAGCAATGCTTGCTCACACATACTATTCGGTGCGTGTTTACGTTTAAGTAGGTTGGACGTGCTGATTTTTGTTCCTCAAGGGCGCTATTGGTCTGATATTCAGTCTATATCAAAGCTCCATATTCCTTCGATGGAGCTTTTGGCGGCGATCACAGAAGGAGTGTGGCTTGCCATGCGCATTTTCTCAGTTTTAGGCATGAGGTAAGTACCGTCTTTTTTCAGTTAGATTTCGTACATGGTACTGACGTAGGAGTTAGCGTGATATTTTCTTTGGTAGGAGGCTGCGTTCTCATGTGCCTGTGTGACCTGAAGCTCGCAGCTGTTGCATCTGTCATCATGAGCGCGCATAGGCAAGCGGTAAGCAGAGAGTCTCCAGTCACTTTCCCGCTGACCCGACCGCGCAGGTGAACGAACGAGAACAGGGACTACACTCCCGTAGGTGTATGCGTTTTCCGATTTACTATTTCTTCACCCGTTTCAAGTATTGGATGCCCACGGCTGTCCCTCACTTCGCCAAATTCGCACCCAGCTGGCTACAGCTGCAGAAAGAATCTGTGCCATTGAGACAGACAGGACCTGGCGCCGATATATTGTAATTCTGGTTAGAATGACGCTCTCAGGGTTCGTCTAGTGGATGCTGGCCTCTTTCCCGAGCTCTGACTGACGGGCCGAATAGGACTGCAGTGCCGCTGATCGTCATGTCCGTCCTTTGGTGGCACTGGACAATCGTGAACAAGAGGCCCTTCACCAGTGCGCTCCCAGTTTATAAAGCGAACTGCACTAAAGGTCAGCTTTCAGTTGATATAGGAATTCAGGTCCTTTTACTTGGGCAAGCCCTTCGTGCTTCTCTTTCCACAACAGAGGCGGCCAGTGCCAGTCTTCGAAAATGGTTCGTACGGGGACATCTCTGAATGCTGCGCTCATATGGCCCCATCTGGCAGGCTGGTCTTCCCTCCAGAGCTTAGACGCACTTCTGAACGAAGGTCCTCCCCTGGTCGACGCAATACCAACTGTAGTTGCAAGGAATCCTGCGAACACACGCACAGATGGCTCTCTCTGCTTCGAATGGAGGCGACCGGGTCTCTATTCTTCCAAACCGTCCAGAGTATATCTACGCGACCAGTCCATCAATGGCGCCGGCATTCACCTCATCTGCGCGTCGGTACTGTTTTTTAGTGGTGCACTGAACCTGTTGACTTTTTTTTTCCTGTCCAGACCTGGAGACTCTGGGAAGACGACTTTGCTCCTTGGCTTACTTGGTAATCGCCTGAGTACCACTCAACGTATTGGTAAGCAACACGCCAGTATTGCATATGTCGGCCATGCCCCATTTATATGCAATGGGACTATAAGGGTATGAGACTATGTGCACTCCTTGAGGCTACTTGAAGCTGATACATCATACCAAGCAAAATATCTTGTTCGGAATGAGGTGGAATGCCAGCCGGTACCGTCAAGGTGGAAAAATGCTATACACCACATGAGCTTCCAGTCATTGATGTCCCTCTATATCATAGTTCTCCATGCTTGCGCTCTGGACAAAGACCTCGAACGTTTACCTCGCCACGATCAAACCATCTGCGGAGGGCAAGGCGGCTGTCTAAGGTAAATTCCGCGTCTGCTCATGTCATACTCGAGAAATCCGAGCTAAAGTGTCGCTTCCACTAGTGCGGGACAACGTGTCGGTATCCTACTATGTTTGGACGCTTGTCGCTGCATCTAATGAATGGTGGTCATAGGTGCGAGTTGCCTTGGCACGTGCTGTATACAGCCAGGCAGATACTCTACTCCTGGATGATTGCCTCATCAATTTAGACAGCCGAACTCGATCCCATGTAGTTGAACACTGGTGCGTCTTTTCCCTTTTAGTGAAACCATGCCAGAAGGCTTAATGATGTGATATTCAGTCCCAATGCGTCTATCCTCAAGCAACGATGCGTTGTCATTACTGTAATGAACTGTTCTTTGAATCCTTACGGGTCGCTGACGTGCAAGTAGTGCACCTCCTATATAAAGGGTCTTCGCCCAAACTATGAATTCACGATAGTAGCTGGCCATTTGACAAGAAACAACATTGTTTTAACTGCCCCGACTGTATTAACATCACGGTTTGAAGGCTCACCCCTGAACATGCTGGAGGAAACCTCGATATGGACTCTAGCTGTCATGGTGAATCGAGCCTCAATCAAAATATTCTCGCGGGTAAGCCACTCTGTCAGATTGCCTAGCTCTGAATGCTTACAGGATACACCCACCCCATGTAGTGTGCAAATTTTGGTCGTACATGTTCACCACCGCACAGAGCATTCAAGTTGTAGTCGCAAGCTTCTTACGTGATCCAAGTCGGAAAGGTATGCAACTAGCTTGAGTAGTGCGATGAGAAACCTGAAATCTTTTGCAAAGTTGAAAGAGTGGCTTGAAAATGATCTCGTGGCAGATGAAGGCGTACGCATTTGGCTGTATGTACCAAACGCTTGCTCTGTAGATGGCGCGCTCATCTTGCTTTGGCCAGGATACAAATTGGTCTGGGTTGCATTTGCGGGATGATCTTCGTAAGAGAGTTCGGTGGCTGCTTGTTTGACATCTGTTTATCCCATTCAGGTTTATATCCTTGGTTCATTCATGTGGGCTGGACTTAGAGCATCGGAAAGGCTTCACGTGTCTCTCATCAAGGCGACAGTCAGAATCCGCCATACACCGTAAGCATGTTCAGTAGGGATAAGTCTGTCGCCCGAATTGATCAGTCATGCATACATAGTTCTTCGCATGCCACATTACACAACGCCCTTTTCTGCCACCTCCGAGTGCTGGAAAATGAACTTCCTTGTAAGCACCACTGATCCCGCCCTCTGCATTGCTCCCAACAATGCCTCTCGCAGCACAAATATATGAAGTGTTAACTTGTGGACTCTCCATTGTGGTGAAGCTTGTCTTTATTTCGTAGGCCTGCCTAGACTTTGGGGCTCTTCTATCTGATATCGCACTTTAGTCGTCCCGCCCTATGGTCCAGCCTTCCTTTGGCAGCTATCGTTGTTTTTCTTTGTGTAAGAACAGCTGAGAGATTCAAAGGTGCGTCCTGTACCCATCTAGTCTGCACAAACACACACACCCAAATGTCGATATGCAGGGATGATTGAAAATACAAAAGCCATGGCGGTCCATCAGGCCGAGTTTCAGGGATTGGCCCGTGAACTGTCCGAAGGGCGTCTTTGTATGTGGGGATTGAATACCACAGCATGTTTTATGGCAAGAATCCGCGGGTTAAGTATTCAGACCACGTCACAGGCACTGGCTGGTCTCACCAATGGTGAGTCTCATGATAATGTCAAATGACTCTCTTATGACTCTCACCAGAACAGGGAAATTATATTTTAACTCATCTGTCGCTTGCTGGATATGTGATCTCTCACGGATATGCAGTTTTGGACCGTCGTGACCCCCTCTCCGGAGCTTCTCTGCCTGTACTATGTGGCCTAGCACGGACAATACTTTTCTTCTCTGACTTGGTCACCACCTTGTTGACACAAGGTACGATCCCTGATCCTGCACCGGCACAGAGCTGACCGCTTCTTGTGGCGCTATAGCCAGCCGGTATGTCCTCTTGGCCATTGACAAGCGCACCATGACACCCCCTTCAGCGTACAAGAAGTTACGCGAACCACGCATCTCTCCGCCGAAACTTCAATTCCTACGCCCACGCCCTTATCGCCGATTGAGGTACCACAGGACCCACTTTGAAAGTGACAGATCTTACTGCGTGGTTCCCAGGAAGCTGTACGGTTTTGAAAAATGTGTCGTTTTGTTTGCACAGCAGAGGGAAAGTGGCTGTTGGTAGGTTATCCTTGCACTGTTCGGCTTGCGAGATGACACAGGTTCGCAGTTGGGCGTACCGGCTCCGGAAAAACGACATTGGCACTTGCACTGATGCATTTCCTTCCTCAAACCGGATCTATCCATGTGGGAGGGTTGAGAATCGAGCAGCTTTCACCAGATCATCTTCGACTGATCGCATTTGTACCGCATGACCCCCAGGTATTCCCCTCCAGCTTTTGCGATAACATCGATGCTCCCAATGAGGCAGCACTGGAACGAGTACTGGCCATTACCCGACTTGAGAATAGGGGTTTCAATAGGAGCGACCAGGTAGATGTTGAGCATGTCCCTAAACAAGTAAAGCAACTTGTTGGCATGTCTAGAGCCTTGGTCATTCGACCGGCAGTCCTGGTCCTGGATGAAGGTGTGGTACGAAACCTTCTCCGCCCGTGCTTAAACTAAAAGTCGGGTCATAGCGATGGATATTCTCTATGAAGCACCGAGTATGTTCCCCTCCTTGAAACTTCAACTTCTTCGTGTTCGACTGAGCAGTTTTTGATAGTCTGGACAGCGATGCAAGAGTACACCGTCCTTTCCATTTGCCACGATCTCTCCCATATCCGACAATATGACCGAATCATGGTGATAGTTGAAGGGGAGGTTGTAGAGTTTGACTGCTTCGAAAGGCTGTTAGACCGACCAAGTGCCTTTGCAGAAATGTATCAGAGCTGGCACACGGGCAAACTGTAGGTTTGTTGAAATGAACCTGTTAATGCACGTATGGCAACTTGTACATCACACGCGCTTTGGCTTTGATCTTTCATCGCCACGCTTTCCTGCTGTCCGCCATGATATGGTGAGAATGTTGAGTTCTTTATTCATATTCTACTACAAGCTCTTGGAGGATTGACACACTATTTTGGGATTCAATTGTACACGTTTCTTACCCAGGATCACGCCTAGGAGCAAACACTCGACCTTAGGCGTTGCCATCCTGTTTCGCCATGTATGCGATCAGGTCGCAGCAACGGGCAGAATAACCCCACTCGTTGTCATACCACGAGATCAACTTGACGAAGTTCTTGTTCAAACTGATTCCTGCGGCAGCGTCGAAGATGGAACTGTTCGGATTGCCCACGAAGTCGGTGGAGACAACAGCATCCTCGGTGTATCCCAGAACACCCTATGAAAATGAATGTTGGTCGCACAGCACGTGGGTCCTATCGACGTACCTTCATTGTGGTCTCCGACGCCTTCTTCATGACCTCCTTAATCTCGTCGTAGGTAGCTGGCTTCTCAATACGGGCAACGAGATCAACAACCGACACGTCGGACGTGGGGATGCGGAAAGACATGCCGGTGAGCTTGCCATTCAGGGATGGTATAACCTTGCCCACAGCCTATCCAATCATTAGCTTGAGGGATAGACACGGCGAGAAACTTGACCCACCTTGGCGGCGCCCGTGGAGGAAGGGATGATGTTGGCGGCGGCACCGCGTCCACCGCGCCAATCCTCTGAGAGGGGCCATGGTCAGCACAATGCGCTCTTATCCGTGATATGCCGTTTACATACTGTGAGAAGGTCCATCTACAGTTTTCTGGGTAGCGGTAGTCGCATGTACCGTAGTCATCAACCCTTCGATAATGGTAAACTGTAGAAGAATGAGTTAATGATGTCCGAACTGCGGCCGTCATGACATACGTTATCGTGGAGCACTTTGGCAAGAGGTGCCAAACAATTCGTGGTGCACGATGCGTTGGAGACGACCTATTGCATCCATGAGCCTCGTTCATTAGCAACACAATGGTGGGCATACCGTGTACTTAGGGTCATAGGCTTCCAAGTTGACACCACAAACGAACATGGGTGCATCTGCAGAAGGGGCTGAAATGATGACCTTCTTGGCGCCTCCTTTAAGATGAGCAGAGGCTTTCTCCGTCGTTGTAAAGACGCCAGTAGACTCCAGGATGTAGTAAGCTTCATGTTGGCCCCAAGGGATAGCAGAGGGATCCTTTTCGCCGTACACAGCGATTGCCTGACCGTTCACGACGAGCTTGCCATCCCTGGTAGTCACTTCACCTTTGAAGATACCGTGAGTGGAATCGTATTTGAACATGTACGCCTTCAAAAATAATGAACATCATCACATTCAACGAGTATCAGAAAGACGACACCATGTACGCCAGATCGATGAAGGGGCTGAGGGAGAATGAGTCAGCCAACAGTCCACTGCGGCCACGTAACGGAACTCACTCATTTACAGCCACGACTTCAACGTCACCGTGCAGAATCGCGTTTCTCATGACAATCCGACCAATGCGGCCTATATACAGGATATTGATCAGCGAACACGGAAGAGACATCTGGATTCCACGGGAGCGTCATACCGAATCTGCGAAGAACATGTAAATAACGCGGTCACGGAAAGGGATGGTCGAATCTGGGTTCAAGATGAACTCACCCATTGATGCCAATCTTGACGACCATTATTTTTCTAGCGCTGAGGTGAAGGGTAGGTGGTGGTTGAGGATTTGGTTGGGGGTGCCCCGAGGGGAACGGGTCTTGGTTATCCTGACAGCACTTGCGCCACTTAGAAAGCCTCCGTCCAATCTGCACCCGGCGCCGGCACTGCGCTCAGCCTCAAGTATTCCGGCACCAACCGTGACTGAAGTACTCGTACGTAGTGCTACTCGTAGTACTGGTACATTATCGCAAGGCGTTTCCTGGAAGCTGTTCAGTCTTGCAATGGGAATATCTCCCGGCCATGCCGTCACTGAGTGCAACTGAATGACGAGTACGTAAACGACTACTACAAATGGTACAGCACTCAAAACTTGTAATAGGACGGAAAGAAAGTGAATCTAAGGAATTTGAAGGTGCATAGGACAACTCAAGTCGCGGAAGGAGAAAGAGAAAATCGCAAGTGTCAAAGCCCGATCAGTGGGATTTAACATGCATATGCATACTGGACTCTTGGGTTTCGATTTCGAGCCCACAGGTATACGACAACGACAGGGAAGGGAGTCCTGTGAGAGAACCATATGCATACAGCTCGTATTCCTGCCCCGTTATCCCATAAGCGTCTTAAGTTGATGGAAGTCTGGAATCACGCACTCATGCAATGACGCAGTAATAACCACTCCCTCTGCTAACCTCACTGTCGACTGGGCCTGTTTCTTCCTCATTCTGCGCGGCAGAATGTAACAGCGTCATTGACAGGAGGAAATGTGAGAAGTCCGTATGAAAAGGGTGAGCGACGGGATATGTGCTGCGATGGTGTAGTTTCCAGTATCCAGAGGGGAGGTTATATAGCTGGGAGATCTCGTACAGTGGTACGTTCTGGCCTTTTGGCCATTGACACAATACACGAGATAGCATCCCAGCATAATGCATTGTTTGGTGGTCTGTGACCACGCCAGTCCATAGGAACCAGACCACGAGGCATTGTTTGGGTTCGGTCAAACGACCATATTGCTTCCGCTCGCTGGCCTCGACATTTGAATTTCTTTTGTTCGAAACAAACAAAGTTCATCTCCTACGCAAGAGGGTCTGACGTTTGTGAACACGCAAACAAAGCAAAAACCACTGTTTCGACCTTCTCGACGTGAAAACAACGCTTCGCATGTCCCTACAGCAAACAAGTACACGAGGATATTTTCCTTCCTGTTTCCGACCTGCCCCTCAGCCTTATTAGCCAGCGCGCCAGAACTAACACCGTCTCGTTCTCCCCATCCCCCTCTTTCAGAACCCCACCCACCATGCATGATGTCGTCTTCCAGGCCTTTTCCGGCGTCTCATTGTTGCTCGTCCTCTTGCCTATCTCTTGGCACATTCGGGCAGTGAACACAGGGACATTGTCATTAATCTTCTATGTATTCTTCGGCAACCTGTTCTACTTCGTCAACTCCGTCGTTTGGTTCAACGCGCTGTGGGATCCGGCTCCCGTGTGGTGTGATATTAGTATGCATTTTTCACTCCTGCATCGTGTCTGTTTCATTACTGACCTTGTATAAGCTGCGAAGTTCCAAGTCGGAATGAGTGTCGGCATTCCCGCAGCATGTCTATGCACCAACCGCCGGCTTTACCTTATTGCTACCATGCAGCTCCCTCAGTTAGATGGCCCATCACTGAGACGTCTTGCCTTCAAGGAATTATCGTTGACAGCAGGGCTCCCAGCTGCAGTGATGGTCTTGCATTACATTGTTCAGGTATGAGATGCTGTGCTCCGTGAATCCTACATCATTAACTAAACTCTAGGGGCGTCGTTATGATATTGTACAAGGTGTTGGCTGCTGGGCACATACATATTGGTGCTGGAACGCCATATGGCTGGTGTTCCAGTGGCCTTTTACTCTCGGGCTTGCATCACTTGCATATGGTGGTGAGCATGGATTCAAGAGATCTGTAGCCCTTGAAGTCTGACACAGTACAATAGCTGCGGCCTTTATGGTCTTTCGAAAATCACACCTTGAATGGAATGAAAACCTAAAAAAACAAATCACTTGGCTACACAAAGAGCCGCTACATTCGTCTGATGGCTCTATCCTGTGGGGAGATGGCATTCACGCTTCCGTTGGGCTTCTGGATTTTCTATCTCAGTGTGGGCGATGCTGGTATCAACCCTTGGATTTCGTGGGATTATGTACATGCCCACTGGTGTAAGCCTCCGGATTGAGATCCGTCGATGTCACTGAACCTACGTTAGATGACATCGAGTTTCGAAGTGACTTGATTCTTCAGTCAACCCCCCTAGAGTGGGTCGTCACGTCATTGACCCGATGGTGTCTTCCTGTATCTGCGATCGCTTTCTTCGTCTTCTTTGGCTTGTCTGGCGGCGCGATGCAGGAGTATATGAAAGCGCTTCGTTTCGTCTTGAACAAGCTCCACATAAAGATTCCGTACGGGTTTCCTCAGACCGGCCACATGTCGTTGCTGACTAGTCCCCAGTACACGCACGCACAACGGAGAGCTGGGGGAAACATTCTCTCAATTTGAGCAGCGCTTCCATATTGACTACGACATCGATGACAAGAAGGCCAACATCGATGGCGATAACGGCACCAGATATACGGATTCCTGCGCAAACGCGCTGACAGAAGATGTGTACACTTCTCGAAACGAATTGCAAGTGTCGGATGTGACTTTCGAGGACGCCAAGAGCGGAGGAGCCGCCTTGATTCAGAATCAGCGGTGACGTGTTGTCAATGTCGGGAAGGCGTCAGAGTGCTGGCATAGCCCTGCGGGCCTGCAGGGCACAGTGTTATTTCCGTACTGTAGTTCTAGGATTTTCGAGTATCAAACTGTCCACTTTACATAAATCTGCTCACGCAAATCGGAAATGCAATGCAGTGCGATATAAATGCAAGACTCATTCGTTCTTTTTCAAACGCACACCACCCTGGGGAAGCCCCCCTGTTCCTGAAACCTGCATTCAGCGCCAAACCCCTGCAAGCCCGTCGACACACACTCCACACTCCACATGCCCAACTCCCTGCAACCGCCTGCAACGCAACCTCTCAGCATCGTACACCACCGCGCAAGTAAGGAACTGACGAAATAAGCCTCTTATCCCCACTGTCGACGACTTGGAGATCTGCTTCGTTCGGGTCAGACCCCGGGAAGCTGGGTGTATTATCCCCCTATGGGACATAGGCGGACCAGACGCATTCTGCTCCGCTATAGAGGATGGAGCCGACATCCCACGATATTACGGATAACGAGGAAGACCATGAGTCGGCAAGGATGGGTCGACCGAGTCATTCGGCGAGGCTGTCAGCGACGTGGTTTTCTACGTCCGTATATTGCCGACCTCGTTGAAGCGCGGTAGTATTGGGGAGGTCGGCGGAGCAATACTTCGGGAACCGTAGTTGCGAGGTGTCTTCATCAAGTGTGCTGGGGGAATGTTCGAGACGCTGATAAAGGTAGATGGCAACAGACAAGCAGTGATCGAAGACGACATGGAACCAGGGGCTGCATCAGGTGTCAGGAAATCGACGTCTGAGAAGGTATGGTAACTGGACGTGCTTCGGCGGAGTGATACGGTCGGCTCGGCAGCTATGCAGGGTATATGGACCTGCAGGCGAGAGATGGTGCGATCTCTGCGGTCCTCAGGTTGCAACTTGACGTCGCCCGGGGCATCTATGAGTACGGATGGCAAAGGAAGGCTGATGTTGAACGTCTTGCAATGCCTTGATTGCCATGGTCGGTCGTGCATCTGATAGGTAGGATGAGCGGTAGACGAATAGTATTCTGGACACCGGAGGAGGAGCAACAACTAGAACATCCTGGCATGTCGACCGTCGTCGAGGTTCGTTCACATATCGGCGCTGAAGTCGTGCTCGGGAAGGAACATCAGATAAATGAAACCAATGAAGCCCGCGTCAGATGTGGTGGATAGGTAGACATCATCGTCAAATGTGTCTTCGTCCCTTCCTTGATCGCCGCTCCGTAGCATATATATGCTTTCTCGTTCTGGCAGCCTCTGAATCGAGTTGTTTCGGTGGCGAACGCAGAAGGTGGGGGACCTTGTCTTGGACGGTTGGCAATCCAAGTGAAATGGAGAAATGGGAGCGCTTCCTTCTAGTTGTTGCCTTGCGAGTAGGGGCACTTCTCCGAGAGGAAGATGCGGACGCAACAGAAGGAAAGAGGGCGAGATGACGAGGAGGGGTACGTCACTGCGATGGGGCAGCAGGACAGAGAGGATGTGCTGGCTCGCTGTGGTAGTTGAGCGGGCATAGTGTAGTATTGGTATACGAGTCCATAAGAGTTGTATCGGCAGGACTGAATACGGGTCGTTAGGTTAATTTCGACACACGAGGAGGCTAGAAACGCACGGTGGACGATGGACTGTTAACCTAAATCGCACCGCATCAAGAGCGCATACAACCCGCCCGACACCGTCTCTCTCGGTCGTTGAGGAAAAGGGATGCGTGCATGGGGT
>NW_024467210.1:934745-942365 GCF_000292625.1 Dacryopinax primogenitus | reverse complement strand
GTTGAGCGGGCATAGTGTAGTATTGGTATACGAGTCCATAAGAGTTGTATCGGCAGGACTGAATACGGGTCGTTAGGTTAATTTCGACACACGAGGAGGCTAGAAACGCACGGTGGACGATGGACTGTTAACCTAAATCGCACCGCATCAAGAGCGCATACAACCCGCCCGACACCGTCTCTCTCGGTCGTTGAGGAAAAGGGATGCGTGCATGGGGTGGATGGGTGCGTCTGGAGCATCAGATCGAAGGCGGCTGTTCTGCGTTGAGGAGTGCGGTGAGAGCAAGACTAAGGACGCACTGACTTTACTCTTGTACGCTCTCCATCACTGTCATTTACTTTCTTGACTATAGCCTGTATCGCTGTTCGGATCTACAGGGCGTATTCCTTAGACGATATAGTTGGCTGTGGTCGTTGAACGCATCTTCGTTGGTTGACGTAAAAGTGGTAGGAAGGAGATAACAGGGACGACCCTCACGTCCACCTCTAGGTCAGAATGTTGGGCTGCAAACGAGCTCCTCCTTCCCTAGCCTGCCTCTCCTTGTGTACGCCCTTCCTCTGAAGTGCATCTATATGCTAATCGCTCATTAGAAAGGTCAGATTCTGTGTATTACGCCCTGCACGCCCCCTCCCACAACGTACCCACATGCCCTATGCGACGAGATTGGGAACATCCAAGTACAGGAGCTGGCCCGCGGGCCCGATATGCTCATCAACATGGGTCTGGACGTGTATAGGCTCAAACGATTGGCACAAGATTTTGTAGGCTCAGGTATGGGCGTATGTCCTTTCCGGCGATGTGGACAAGGAGACTGGGAGCACAACGGTACGGCAACAGCATGGAAGCAGGAGCCATGGTGGAATCTTTATCAACCGAACCTGATATCTGCGAAAGGGAACCATGTGATCGATTCTTGCACAGAGGACACACGAGAGCTTAGGATGGAAGAGACTTAGAGGCGCTCTGGAGCAACGGACTGGGAGTCAAGACGAGCCTGTATGATGCGCTGTCGAAGCCTGAGATCCGGGTGTCGGCGAGAGAGGTGCAGGGGAACCGGGTCAGGAAGGGTGCGTTGGATTTCCTTCCTCTGTGTATGGTTGATTGATGGATCTGTCTGTAGCAAACGGGATTTCAAGGGATACGTAAAACACCCCGCAGCCCCACCAGTTGAAGTTATACCCTCCATCTCCTCCCCGAACGAGAAACCCAAGTCCTCCCGGCGAAGCACGAGAACACAGCTTGTCATTACTTTAACAGGTCACTGGGAGGAAGGTCCAGTCCCAACCCGAGCCCTAGTCCCAAAAGGACGTCGCTCGGAGAAAGGTGAGGGCAGGCGGACGTCTTCCCGAAGCGGGGATTGTTTGGGGGCTCCCACACCCAAGAGGATCGGTTTGGCGTGGCACCGGTTGTTCTTGACTTGCTCACCGAGCAGGACGCTGGGCCCAGGTCTGTGCCTCCAGTCAAAGCGTTTGTATCACATGTTGAGAGGACAGGTTGGTACGTATGCTCTAAGCTATCCATTGTACCTGTGCATTCGTCCAGACTGTAGTTTGTCAAACCGGGAGGCACGCGGTTCACGATAATGTGATTTAAGACGAGGTGTTTGATACAAAATGAAAGCGATGTGAACGACTGTAGAAGCCGGCGACCGACCCATGCGCAAAGGGCCGACAGGCTTGCTCTATCGTTCGCTAGTACTCCGTCCCCATCACCTCCATCTTGTTCGTGTCATCGTCGAAAAACACCAAACAACGTACTTCGATGCTTTGGCGCGGGAGAGCTGATTCAGTATCAGCGACGACAAATCTGGGCAAATGCGTGCGTCAGACTTTGAATTGCCGTAAAGTGGGACGGATGTACCCTGTGTGAGGCGTCACCGAATGAGGGTATTTATTGTCGTAACACTGGCATCAGCTCGTCAGATTCCTCTACCACCGGTGGTAAAACAACAAACTTTGATCAGCAGCGCTTCATCAGAGCTCATGTTCGACAGATAGTACCATTCATGTACAGGGTTGTGTTGAACAAGGTACGTGGAGCTTTCGCTGTAGGGTACAGTGAAGACAAACGCCTTGACAGTGAGCCGTGAACGAACCGGTCTTGATATATCAACCGTTGGTGGACCAAATCACCCGGAGCGACACTCCTGGCGTGACACACTGCCAGCGGTGCGTCCCGTACGGGACCCCGGATGGGACTCCAGACGTTGATGATCTGCACACGACCGAGCGATAGACTTTCTGCATCTGCGGGCGAGAGGTGGCGGAATATGCGCTCGTACCCGGATTGCGGCGTTTGATCGACGTGAACTACAGAGTCAGGAACATTATCCCGTGCTGGGGAGGGGTATCAGGGGAAGGGCTTACCACGATAGACGGGCTGACGCTATCGGTTGTTCGTCGACGGGAAAAGGAAAGGCACAGATTGAGTCAGACGAGTGCGAGATAGTTCCAAGCAGTGCAACACTGACACGTCCGCGCTTGTCCGGCTTCCCTTCCGTTTCCTTCTCGCGACGACGGATTGTATGATCGAATCTTGAACGGGATGGAATAGAAAGAACGAGCCTTGCGGACAATGTCAAGTACGTGGTATGAGAACTGACATGACCACACGAACGGCGCCCAGGCGCTCCTTCAGCATTCTGCGATATTAAGTAGCCAGTCAGCGATCGGTCGAGGCTCATATTGCTCCGGGAGCCCACCCGGATATCTCCTCATACTAGTGCGTCTTGATCCAGTTCTCGTCCTCGTATACGCTGGGGTGATGATCTGGAATGGCTTCCAGAACCGCAAAGCCGCTCATATCAAGACCGATATCCTTTCTCCCGCGAACGTCGTGTATCTAACACGTGGGTTAAACCACTTGACTACCAGAGCACTTTAAGCAAATGGACTTACGGGCATCAGTTGAGCCTCGAGAGCCTCGTTGGTTTCAGGCCTCCCTGCGGGGGGAGGTTCATATGCATACTGTGGGTCACAAGGCGTCCGTGAGCAGGAGAAAGAGTGTGGAAGCCATCCAAATGGCTAACGCGAAGTGGACGCTCCGAAGGACCAAACGACTGTGACGGGGTGCAATAGTTCAGGACAGCTGTGATGGGTTTGTGTTCGATCGAGTTGGTCATGATATGGACAGAGGTATGGGAAAGATATAGCCCTGACAATGTGACTGGGCTAGGTGCACACAGAAGGGTATAAGAGGGAAAGGGAGGGTAGAGTGATGACATATATCGCCATGGTCGAGGAAGACACGAGAGAGGTTAAGAAGCCAAGGACTGACAACTCCGCGGCGATAACCGGTGCACAGCCACTGCTTCCTATTCACAAGCGTGCGCATAGCCTACTCTGTTTTCCGTAGGTTTCTTGTTGACCAATTCTCAGCCATCACCATACTCGTCGCTTTCCTGTTCTCTGTTCGCACAGCAAGAGTTTTGATACCGACTCGCCTGTTGCCATTCAATGTTAGCACCAAACTGGGCCACTTATTGCGAGATCGTGGATCGTTTCTACAGAGATGGAAACCACAAAGATCATATGATCCGCGCCCGGACATCTATCACGTTCCAGGCTCGCCTTGTCTTATCAAACGTACCGTCGTCTGTCCGAACGCGGAGTCGCATTCGGCTCTGCGCCCCGAAGCAGAGCCATGCATGATGTGGCTTGTCGCCCGGCAGACAGACATACCTGTGCCTCGTGTCTATGCGGTCTTTCGCCGTGCCGAGTACCTGTATATCAAAATGGACTATATCCCTGGTACTGACCTGGAAACGATCTGACCAACGCTGGACGAAGAAAATCGGAGAGACGTGGCAGCTAAAATTGCTCGCTATGTCGACCAGCTGCGCCAAATTCGGATTCCGGGACGTAGCATTCCTGGCCCTTACGATGGAACCAATGAAGCCTGGCTGTGTCAAGGCATGCCGTTCGAAGACGAGAGTCCCGCGGGCGTTCAACAACGCTCAGGAGCTAGGGCAATGGTACCAGAAGAAGCGCCTTATTGTTGATGTTATTGGAATGGCGTGGCATCGAGACCGACCAACCATCCCAGTGCCACCCTTGGACCACTCTACGCCTCTTTTCTTTACTCACGGAGACATCAACTTGCGCAATGTCAGAGTCGACGCAGTGGACCAGATCTGGCTGGTCGACTGGGGCAGGGCAGGGTTTTATCCTGATTGGTTCCAATACGCTTGTATGAGAGTGTTTGCGGACCACCTACCAAAGTCCTGGGCAGACTTGATCCCAGCGATGGTCGAAGAACACATCGCCAATTCCTTCGCCAGATCCAGTGGGCCCTCGATAACCCGTATTTTATTCTGCCGGAGGAGGACGAGATAGTACGTCTTCGCGATAAGGTAGCGGAAGAGGCAAAGCACCATGTACCTTCTTCTTGCACTATCATATTACTTGCTCACCCGCCTCGATAGTCTGAATCACCTCTAGACGGCAAGAATTCCGCCTCCGCCCACCCGCAGCACTAGTATCAATATACTGAACCAGGAGACAACTGAATGGAATACCGGCAGTACTACGTATCTCGATAGAAGTGCACGGGACCGGAATGATCGAAGCTAAGCAACAAGTAAACGTTACAGGAACAAGCGCGTGTAGAGATCTACAGCATAGAACTCTAACATTTGCTGATGTCCAGCTAACGTCAACGGTCTCCGCGAAGGGAATTTGCATCGAGGCTGGAAAGTGGTTGGCGTTCTCGCGGTTGCTCCACAATGTTATTGCATAAGTCTGATAAGACCCGGAAGAAGTGCTCAGCATCCTTGATATCTGGGCCTATAAGCCTACGTCACTTTTCCACCATGTACCATACAGTGAAAAGTACACACCTGGCTCGGTTTCGTGATGGATCTGCTTGCAGATCTCCTCCCATGCTCGAGGAGTCATGCGACTGCAACTCTCGCGACGGCTCTTTAACAAGGCGCATAACCTATCCGGCGCACTGCGGCTCTTGGTCGCAAGGGTCATGAGACAAGCAAGGACACGTCCTTTCCCTGAGCGTTTTGTCGGGACTGGCATTGTATGCACAAAACAAGTGTACCCGGCGCAAAGTCGTTTCAAGAGCCGGCACAGAGAGGCAGCGGCTGGCTGGACGACTTCGGACACCATTAGGTATATATTGCGATGGAGGGATTGACAAATAGAAGGAAAGACTTCCCTTTCTTCAGCCGATTCAGCGCGAGACTTGATGAGCTCCAGAGCGACTTTCTTAAACTGACCCAATGAGGTGCCGCCCTGTACGTCTGCATGAGCAACACGATGGGCAAGAAATAGTTTACGCACGCGGGTCTGGAGGGCCATGTTCCCCGTCGTTCCAGTGGGTCCACTGACAGTGAATTGGACAATGTTCTTCATTGGATCCATCTCGTCGGCAGGGGGTGAAAAATAGAACTGGACGGACTTCTCGAGGGCAAGGAATTCCGAGATGCATCGCATCTGGCTCCTCTCACAATGCCTTTTGTGCTTAGGTTGGGATGTTGAATGGACAACCCGCCCTGCATTCCGCTTCATCCATTGCGTCATGTTGTCCATGGCCGGAGGTGTGGGGACTCCGCCCGTGCAGCGAATGGCGCCTTTAGGAACCCATGCCTTCAGCGTGTCAAACAGCGAAGACGCCAGACATGAATGCAAACAGAGGTCCTTCGTGTTACATGGAAGGGCCACGGTGAACCCTCTGTAATAATGGCTTCCGCTATCAAGCTGCATCCGAATTTCGCTGTCGGGATGTCTGGTTCTGATGAGCATCGCCAGATCTTCCAGTTGGCACGGCCAACACCTCTGGCAGCAGAGGCCATCGGCGCAGGGAAAATACACATAAAGAACGATGGGTCCTAGCCACTGGACATCGATAATCGACTGAATGGTCATTAGCAAGGCCAGGAACAGCTAGAGTACTGCCGCACCGCTAAAGGAAAGGCAGGGGACTGCCTTAGCAGGGAGTCATCAGCTGTCATCGCTTTTTTTGCCTCCGGCAGTAGAGGCACCAAGGAGTGATTCACTACCGTGTTCACGGCAGGTCCTGATTCCAGGAGAGTCAAAGATTGGGCATCATGCCTGTGCCAAGTCGAAGACGTCGCCCAGGTTGACATAACTGATCTACATTGTTCCATCTCAGCAACTGTGTACATTGAGTCAATAATCGAGCGATGACGTGCCAATCGAGCGTACCATCAGAGTAGAGAAGTAACATCGCGTTCGAG
Organism: Dacryopinax primogenitus; assembly: GCF_000292625.1. Classification (NCBI taxonomy): domain Eukaryota; kingdom Fungi; phylum Basidiomycota; class Dacrymycetes; order Dacrymycetales; family Dacrymycetaceae; genus Dacryopinax; species Dacryopinax primogenitus. The sequence goes on along the minus strand of NW_024467210.1, from coordinate 936,157 downwards.
GGTTGATAATAATTTTGCTGTCGAATCTACACTTCACCCGAGAGGACCTCCAGAGCGACCGCTCTGTCTCGACTAGTACCCAGGAGGGTATCCTCATTCCCATCCTTGGGTCCTTTGACACCTCGGAGCTGTCCCAGTATTTCTTCGGCAATGTCTGGGATGCGATAGGCGCGTCTGGCATAGAAATATTCGTCCACCACGTCGTCAAGCCCTCGTTCAAGATGTTCTGTTTGCGATGCTTCTTTCGCAAAAAAACAGTCAAGAAGCTCCTTGAGAAATTGGCTTGATTCCCTCCCACAAATATCAAAGGCGAATACAGTATATATCTCCGTAGTCGAGGCGTCGAGATGGCCTCCGTACTTTTCCCGCACTGTCTAGAAAGGCATAAGTGATGTGTTAGAATCAAGAGAGGGAGGAGACACACGTCAAATACCATTCGAGCCAAAATATGTTCCATGAGGTGAGCAAGGCCAGGGCGGTGATGCTGCAAAGAGCGTGCCAGAAGGTCAGCCGTTGTTGATCCTGCAATTGCCGGAAAACGCACGGGATCAGCGTTTGAACCAGTGGGAAATATCAGGGCTGCGGCCAACCGATCCTTGCCCTTGGCTGTTATCTCCGTAACACGTAATCCATTTGCTAGGACAGTTTCCATGGCCTGTGGATGGACTTTATAGTGCGAATGAGGAGGGAGGACGAGTGTAGAGATGATTGTGACGCCCCCGCCAGGACAACGCGACGCGTGAATCACGTGCCCTGATGATGACTGATCCCTATCACGTGGATGCGAGACAAACACAACACTCACCATCACAGTGTGAATACCTGCTATCACCCTCATCCCAGAAATAGCATACTATTTGATCGGATAAATCATTCAACAGACATACATTGGTTATCAGTATTTCACATGAATGGGTCATTTTGGCTAGGCCCACCACCATGGCCATGGGACCCATGGTGCTGCCCAGTTGTATTGTTTGTACCTCCATGCACCCCAGCACCCCCCCAAAGCAAGCCTCAAGTGCCTATGTTGTGTCCTCTTGTTGACGCTCCACTGTGTTCTGTTCCCAATCCTCCCAACCCTCCACTGCATCCTGTTCCCCATCCTCCCTGCATCTGGGATGCACTCCATTGTTAGGGCAACACAGGCTGACTAAGTCTGCTCACTTAAGAGTGCCAAGAGTCTAAGCAGGCAACAAGGAAGTGGAGTAGACCTGATGACTAAGACCTATCTACAGTATAGGTACCTGTGGATGATCCTAAGAGACCAAGTCTGAAGAGACAGTCCCAGGCAGAGTAGGCCTTATATTTATACCTCTGTGGTGGAACCTGCTAGAACATCTTGCTTACTCAGCCTAGTCAGGTGATCAGGTCATATGACCAAGGATGAGGTCATATGAGGTCATGCACAG
>NW_024467210.1:917172-925612 GCF_000292625.1 Dacryopinax primogenitus | reverse complement strand
TAGACTCTTGGCACTCTTAGGTGAGCAGACTTAGTCAGCCTGTGTTGCCCTAACAGGCTCTTGGTCTGAAAGGTTGGTAGATGGTGGTACAATAATATCAGGATCAAGTAATTCTGACATGTTTTGTGAGGATGTGGTTTCTGACAGCATATTAATGGTGACTCAAAATACTGAATCACTTGGTAGTTGTTATTCTGGTTCATTTTCAGCTTGGATAGACTCCTCAAGTTGTTGCAAAAGTTGGGAACACCGTGTTTGAACTATGTTGGGCAACTTGGTATCTCTACAGGTTCACTGAGAGATAACAGCAGTATCTGAGCTCAAGTGTTCAACAATGATATGGCAGTAATGACAGAGACCACGGTAATAATGCTGAATATGGTGACAGAGGGTACAATGAAGTATATGATATATGACAGTAGAGCAATGGGTGACAACAGTGGACAGTGGTTAGACAATGTGGCGGTAATGACAAGGAATGCAATAATAAATGCTGGGTACAATGTTTTGACAACAAGTAATGAGTCCAAAGATGGTAGTGCAGTATTGGATAACAGATGACACACCCTGGGAATAAATCACAGAGGAGAGCCTTGCATTGGGCTCCACTTGATGTGACTCCTACTGTACCATAGATACAATAGATAGTCTAATTGAGCTCTCTTGTGAACCTCCTACAGGTGAGTGTGCTTCCAGATAATGGATGGCAGTATACCAGTATGGCAGTATATGCACAATGATGCATTTGAGTAAGATGTGATATCAAGGAGTGGGGCTAGCTAGAGATGGGATACAGAGTGGTCAAAGGGGAAGAGTCCGGCCTCCCATTACAGGGGTATACAAGCTATCTAATATAGAAGGTCAAGGAATGTGGAGGTGGTAAAATAGAAGGAACAATGGAAAGTAACTGAAACTAATCAAGTAAGACAGTCCCTCGATATCGGTCCAGCGGTATCCGGATACCGCATGCGAGCCGGTAAAACGGATGTTCCGGCAACGAATATATTGAGTATGCCTACGACAGACTAACTACAATACAGATCCAAAGCATCGGCTTCTCCACTGTGAATTTCTGACTGCAACCAATTCTTCTCGCTTGATGGTGATTGCGCAAAAATATCCCTCGATCGGCTTCGTCCTTGCAAAGGACACCCAGCTGAAGGAACCAATTGAACCTATCGAAGTTAGGCCCGACACCTTCAACCGCCAGGAGCGATGCAAAAAGTCCCTCTCCCACGGGAAAACTTGTTCAAGTTAACACTTCCGAGGTTAGACGGAACACAGGAAAGCCATGAATTTCTCGTAATAATTCAGATCTCGAACATCTGGATGATATTACTCGCTTTCTGGTGTGTCGTGATTGCTCTCGCCGGGAGCACTCAGTTCCTAATGTTCCTGCCCTTTCCTTCAGACCTGGATGGTGTCCATGCGCCAATGCCCAAGCCCATTCCTGCCCCTCGGGACTGGGACGCACGATGTGATATTCATCAGCATTTTCCCTTTGGATTTCCGTCTGGATATTGATGATGTTTGCCCTTTCTTCCCCAAGTACCCGATTGGGGGTCTAGAAGCCCTCTTACGAGGAGAAGTTCGAGAGATAGCAAAGCTTAATATAGCTGGACAACTCTCTACCTTCTCTCTGGCTCGAGAGGGACAGACAAATCATAGAGTCCCCTGGATGCGAATGCGATTATAACCCTTTGCGCTGAACAATGTATGCCCAAAAGATAACTGCTTGACCTGGATTTGAGCAACTCCCACTATGCAACGGGACTGACGATTGGCACAGTCACACCTCTTTCCAACCCAGTATAACTAGCAACAACCCTGAGCGACACTTCACCTCTGCACCAATAAACAAGCTCACCTCGGCGGGTAATTCCTCACCATCTCTACCACAATCTTGTCGATCTCGGCCTTTTCCTCGTCACTGATCTGGGGGATGTCGTACCTGTCTGGACCTAATAGATCGGTGGGATGTATAACATTCCCTACCTCGAGCTCTCTCTGGATCTGGGTGGAGACGGCAGGCCAGCGGTCTCGTGCGTCTTTCTCCGCGTCATGCTGGATCCATCTACTCAGCGTTGCGATATCCCAGCTCGGCACCAAATCTGCTCACAGGATATATCCACGCGTTACGCATCTCAATACTCTGGGGGTCGATCTTTTCCCCCGCCTGAACCTTTTTAAGCGCATTGTGCCACCTGATTCTGAGATCCTCGCCTGTTTTCTGGGTCTTGAGCACGCGAGCATAGCGTAGACGCTCGTAGGTTAGCGTGGCAAGACGGACGTTCCCCGTGCCTGCGAGTTGGAGGCAGACGGCAAGGCAGGCGGAGTCTTCAACTGCTTGGGAGGCGCCTTGTGCTGAGGTGGGAAGATGTGGACTGTGGTTACGATCAGTGCCGAAAGACCGATGAAGAAGGGACAGGAAGACGTACTGGGCAGCATCCCCCAAGAGACAGACTTTCCCACTCTTGCTAACCCAAGTTGGCAACGGCTCCCGATACACGATCTTCCAGTCCAAACACGTGTCTGTCAGCTTCATGGCATTCACGATTGTGGGGTCCCAGTCCGCGACGAGCTTGACGGCTTCTTTTGGATCTCCAGGCTGGGACCAGGACTCGAGGATGTCCGCCTCGTCTTTGTGTGTTATGATCCAGTTGAACTCTTCGCCGTCTTTGCAGGTATTTTGGACGATATGAAGGTCGGGGCCGATCCTGTTTAGAAGATAGATCAGTGAATAGGAAGGGGGAAGGACAAGGGGAATGTACCAAACGTTCATACAGTCCTTCTCCACCAAGCGCTTCGCATAAGGATCGTTCTTCAGCTTGCTGCCCGGCATGTACGCACGATAGCACGCATACCCCGAGCTCTTCGGCTTGTCCGTAAACCCTAACACTAGTTCCCTGCACATGCTCTTAATCCCGTCGGCGCCGATGACAATATCCGCCTGCACCCTCTCGCCACTGTCGAGTGTTACGCTTGGATCATCCTCGTTGTACCGAGCGACGTTTGTGCCCATGTGGATAGGGATGCCAAGCTCCATCACGCGGTCGATGAACGCCTGGTGATAGTCTCCCCTGTGGCCGATGTATCCCGCCATGTCGAGCAAACGCTGGGTAGCCAGGATCTCCCCTGTGTCGTAGCGCCGCATGTGGAATACAGGGGACTTGTTACCGATGGAGACGATCTTGTCTAGGCAGCCCCAGCGGTCGAGCAGTCGGAGTGCGTTCTCGCCCAGACCGAGAGAGTCGCCCAGTCGGAGGAACCTACCCTATCATTAGGGACTGAGCGGAGTGATAAGAACGAGGAGACGCGCTTCTTGATCTTCTCATAAACGACGACCTCGAACCCAGCGTAGTGCATCGCCATAGCACATGCGCATCCTCCCAACCCAGCGCCAACAATGATTACCTTGAGCTTGTCCGTCCCTGTGCGTGGGTCGACTTCGGGCATCTCTGCAACGATGGGGAGTGGATCAAGAGAACCGTTGTTGATGTCGATCCCGTCCGTTATGATCTCCATGAAATTGGAGAAGCAAGAGGACTTTATATCCAGTGGCGGCCCATCTCAAGCCAGTTCACGGGACAAGACGTCGGCAAAACGTTGTTAGACGTTAACGTTATGCAGCGAACGGAGCGCGGGGTGAAGGATTCGGGGGAGCTTTGACGCGGGACGTTCAATGGACCCTGAACCCTTTCGGCAAATGTCAGCTGATCAATAACAAAGCAAATCAGTAATTGCAAAACATTTGCAGGAGTAGACATGGTTCCATTCCTTACACACACCACACAATGCTCTTGTTGCTCACGTCCATAGGCTCGCTGCTTTTAATAGTTCGATTAATCAGACATGGTTATTTCGCCAGGCTTCTCAAGCCACGCACAGACCATGTCGATATCGGGCCGTTCATCTGGCATATAGGCCAGCATCTTTGACAGCAGCGTTTTCCAAGTCTGCACGTCTTCCTCGGTAAGTCGAGTATCCAAGCGGGCCAATATCGGTAATCTACCCGCATCCACATACATAGAAGCCCTAGACTCGTCTCGAGTGCCAACACCCCGCAGATGTCTCTCCAGCTTAGCCCAATTTTGAGTATTCCTGGCTGCTTCCGCCGACAAGATCTCTACCTGGATACGGTACTGCATCGTGGTCGATCAATCGTGATCGAAAGGAACCGGGAGGCTTGGCGAGGAGTATCTCCATCTGCCGCAGAACACCTTGCTCATTGGCCCAGAAAGGTTCGATAAGGGGGTAGCCACTGAGAATATTGAAGATCAAGAAAGCGAAAGACCATATGTCAAGGCCAGGCTCAGCTGGCTTTCAAGCATCGCCTCGGGGCCGGATAGTGAATCGGGACGGTGGGATGCCTCTGAAGAGGGCCTTCGTCAAGCTGCACTGCATCTCCGACATCAATGCACACGATTGACTCTTTCAATGCCTTTGCGAGACCTGACATGTCTGCGGGTGCTACCACCTCGGCTGGTGCATGTGGGCCCGGTTCGGATCCATCCACCGTGCTCACTGGCGCCACGTCCGGGGATCCAAGGACACGGTACACCTCCTCATCGGTCCATGTTCGCACGGATTCGGGGAGAGGGAATGCCCACTTGGAGAGCGTGATGTCTGGGAGTGTATCAGACTGATGTCGACGTTCCTGTAGCCATTGCGTTCACACACCATGAAGCGCGATTCTCATCCAGTGAAGCAGGCGGAGAACCTGAGCCGCTTGCCGGGCCAGAACGGGTACTCGTTGGGCTCTCACTCGAAATGACCCTTCCCTCCATCCACGACGACGTAACATTTGGTTTGAGCCTGGGACCCATCGGGGGCTGGACGAGACAAGTATGCTCCCCATTCGGGCTCGTTTCCAGAAAGGTGGATAACGGGAGATGTGAATGCAGCAGTGCGCCCGTATCGGTTGGAAAGGATCCCAGTCGCTCGACCATGAAGAGCTCGTTGTTCACGGTCTCTCGCCGGTCTACCCCGAGGACTTTGATAGCAACAATACCCCATCTTGGAGGTCACGCGTGTGGATGAGCCGCCGCTGAGCTTGTGGAGAACTTTGTAGCGGCCGATGCATAGCGTTGACTGGAGGGCAATTGGGAAATAGCCTCCAACGCGATAGTTCTCTAGGTCCTCGGCGCCGATCACGTCGGCGTCCCAGAATCGAGTATTAGGGTATGGATTGATCTCGTGTGTGGGTGCTGTTGCAGAGGTTTGACGTCGTAGATCACCTGGAATGAACGCATCCATTCCTTACAGACGAGACTAAGTCGTTGATAAAATTGCAATATGATGGCAGGAGTAAGAGAGAATGCTTCACCCGAAAAGAGCCGTAAAGATTACGCGTACAACACCCTGATGTGCCTCTGGGGTTTGCCAGCTTCTTGCCGCCGTGCATCGTTCTGCTCAAAATGCGCAGGTTCGGTCGGTGGGGGACTCTCTACTTTCGGGATTACTGCTTATACCCAGTGAGGACGTACAGCAGCTCGGTCGCTCTTGCGTCGTCAGCCAAGATGCATGGGCCAACAACGGCCCTCAAACGTCCCCAAGAGATTCCTCCAAATTGGCGCGACTTCAGGCGTGAGTAGTTCCGTCTTGACAGGTGACAGCGCTTTGACTTCGCATTCCGCTCTCCAGACCTCACTCTATTCGAAGAGGAAGTCGACTATAAGGGCTTTTTTGATCCTTCGTTCGCACACAAGGTCAGGCTCGGCATCGAACTTCCTGCTCTGGCATTCGCGGCGTGCATGGCTGTGGACGAATGGAATCTGGTGGAATTGACATTATTGTCGATTGCTGGAGTGTCCAGCAAGCTGTACCTAATGCAATTTGGGAGCGGAAGGAAGATAGTCGGTCGCATACATATCACCCCGATGAACAGTCTCTCCGAGCTTCAGAAACGATGTTACCGCGAGCGCCTCGAATCTGAGGTAGCGACGCTAACGTACGTCCGCCTTTTCTGCTCGGACATACCCACGCCCGTGGTATGGGCCAGGAACGGCAGTGCTGAGAACGCTGTGGGAGCTCCGTATGTCCTGCTGGACTACGTGGAAGGGGAGACTTTAGAAGATGTGTGGCACAATTGTTCAGATCCCACGGAAAAGACGACCATCCTCCAAGAGGTCGCAAAACATCACGCGGCGCTCGCAGAAGCCGTTCTTCCTTTTCGGGGCTTCGGCGCGTTACGCTTCACGAGTGTGGTAGGAGAAGAGCGTCCATTGAACGATACCGACTTTCGATTGGGGCCGTTTCTGTCTGAGGGCCGGCACTTCCGAGTAACCAAGTCACGTCGGCTTGTCTCGCCTCCTCCCACCGCCGCGCTCTCTCCTAGTGATCTCTGGCGAGACCTTTTAGTGGAAGAGCGCCGAAGCCATTTGATCTGTTGGGGCGCGGTCCCGGAAACATCAGTGGTGCTTCCGAAAGATGACATAGACAGCCCCGTGAATGTAGATGTCGCCTGGAACGATATCCAGGCTGCCAACAAGTTGGTTGAGCGCCTCATTTCGGCAACGAGGGTGCCCCCTTGGCTATGTTTGCCATGTTTCTCGATTTCGGATTATGCGTTTAGAAACATTATCTACGATCCCGGTGAGTAGGGTCACGGTCTGGGCGTTGCGGCTGCTGACGAGATGACTACAGCCTGCAAGAGACTTTCCGGCTACATTGACTGGGAAGGCGTATCCATTCTTCCGCTCTTCATGATGGCGCGATATCCAGAGGACATCGTCAACGATGTCGATGACCTTCCTCGACGATGGCGCCAGGAGACAGGTGGCTTCGCTTGGGTGCCTCCAGATGGCCAAACCTGCTCGCAAGAGAGTAGGCGGTCTCCGGAGTCCTGTTCAGGTGATAGTCTCTACCGTGCCACATTCCGCGAGGCTCTCTATCGTTCGGACAATCGATTTGATATGTCGTTCTGGGAGAAAGCTCCGGCTTTACTGAAGATCCACTACCTCTTTCTACATGGTCTCAACGCCTGCTTCCCGCGGACCGAATGGTTGCAGCGCATCGTCGCCGAGGCGGAGCAGGAGCCCTGATACGTGTCCGACTGTCCGACGGCAAGTCCTGTAGTTGCCCACGAAGAAACACCCGCTATTAGTTTGACGAATGAAGACGCAAGGACAAGAGAACCATCATGGTGTTGCCAGCCCAAATAAAAGTGTCACTCCTGTGCTACTTGCGATCGGATTCTGCCCTAAACCATCAGCAACTCCGAGCTCAAATTCCTTTCATCTCGATAGGCTGGAGTCAAGTTGCACTTGTACACCCTTGACATAGAGACGGAGTGATTATCTGCCATCTTGCTTCTGGCGAAGATCAAAGGGGCTGATATAGCAAAGAATTCGGATGACCCTGCCGAGGTGCGCATCGCAGCACCTCGATCATCCATAGGAAACCGAGCGACTTGCGCGACCCATACAGCCATCGCGACTCTCAGCCCTCACCCGCAATCTGCTCCGTCAACACCCCGTAACCAACTCTACTCCGGCCGATATCGCCCTCGTCTAGACTGTCCTATACTGTACATGTGACTTTGGGAGAGCCTCTCAGGTAGAGGGAAGTCGGCCCTGGACACAAGAGTGTACACAATTTTGTGAGCTAATAATGGGCAGCACTGGATTTTACATTTTCAATCAGTCTCCTCCAGAGGCTCCCAAGACTGGTGATTCTGTGAGCGCAGAGCCTTCCCATGGAGGCCTCGAATCGATAGCACGCGGCATCTTCTGCGCTGGCCGACATCCGGCTCCGAAGAAGGTGCCCCTAGTGCCAAATATCAAACTCGGGTACACTGCCTCTCCGGGCGCTTTTCTAACGCGCGACGGCTTGATGGCCAGTCAAAATAGCACCTGATGACCTGACTGCAACGTGACGGCCAGACACAAACCTGTCCTCCAAATGGCCCAGCATCAGAATGACAACATCGTCTCCTTCTGTTCAGACGTCCAGGTTTGTGGGCTGTTACCGATTGTTCGGATTGACAATGTCACGTCTCCTGAACACTCACCCGCATCCATTGCATCGAAGCGCTGCATATTCCAACCCTACATCAACCCTCGGGGCAGACCGTGGAAGACTGTCTGTCATCTTCTCTGCTCGCTCGTGGGTGTTATCTCTTGTCTGCTCTGAACCTACCCAGTTTCTGAACTCAAGGCCCTGGTCTCCATGATCTCCTTCCTATCCGCTTCACTACTTTTCCTCTTTCTCCTCGCCCTCTACCTTTTCCTGCGTCAACAGTTCCGTTGCTGGCCGGACAGGGGAGACCCGAGGGTGCTACATTCTTGGTTTGGTTCATCACTGGTAGACTGAGTATCGATATGACAGACGACATCCCTCATTGTGATGGACCCGACGGCGGTAGCGTACATCTTCAGCAAATCAAACGTTTTCTTGCGGAGTAAGGGGGACCGAGCATTCATTCATGCTGCGGTTCCGT
>NW_024467210.1:875840-916696 GCF_000292625.1 Dacryopinax primogenitus | reverse complement strand
ACCTCTCCTAGCCCGTACTGACCTTGTCTCTATGGGGGCGCGTTTAGGTTGGGGAAGGCATCCTGGCACACGACGGTATGCGTCGTTCTCGTCCCCGTTCTTTTCCTTTCCTCGTTAGCATTTGCACCCTGACCTGAGCACGTTGTATGCAGGTAGCGCACATAAGCGGTTCGTTCTTCCCATTTCGTCTGTATGCTGAAAATGACGAATTGAAATAAACAGAGACCGACAAATACTTCTTCGGGCATTCTCTCCTCGACTGCTGGATGGGTATGCCGAGTGCTTCTTGAAGCTGGCTGATGAGGTGCGTAAAAGGGCGGCTTTTGAAGCAAGGTATGAAACACCAAGAATGATGCTGAGTTCTCATAGGTTGCTAAGATTTGGGAGACAGAGCTGGATGGGGAGGAAGCACAAATAAGGCTGAACATTACTAAGACGTGCGGTTTTGTTTATACCATCTCAGCCATGTACTGAGTTCGCACCGGTAGGACCAACGCTTTTTCCCTCGTACGCGACTTTCTCACTTGGCTCCCCTCTCTTCTCAAACTAATCTCGTGTCTTTTCCTAGGATGGAATAGCACAGACCGTGCTCTCCCTTCCACTTCGCTCCCTCTCCGGCCAAAATCTCCACATAGCGGCGGCCTTCGATGCGTGGGGCACGGCGAACGACAATCCCCTCTCCCTTCTGGTGCACTGCTTGCACCAGGTGCTTCCAGTGGTAATGATGTTACCGACGAAAAGGAATAGAGCTCTTTGGAAGATTGACCGAACGTTGAGTGAGTTGGTGGAGGACTTTGCGAGAGATTCGGCTAGGGACAAGTCAGTGCCTCTGCGAGAGGAGAAAGGCGAGAGGATAGAGAAAGGAGAGGGGACAATGGCCGAGCATATCAGCAAGGAAGCTCTGCAACCGATGTATACTTATCTAATGAGAGTCCCACAGGGAGACATAATGGGGGCAAGCTCACTGAGAAAGAGATTGCGATTCAGGTGAGGTAGACGGCAGATGTAGCTTGCACAGAGGTAACTCCGTCTCTACAGTTCAAAGTCCTCTTTCTGGCAGCATATGAAACCACAGGCAGTATGTCGACAGTCTCATTCCCGTCTCGTTTCACGCTCATTCTAATGCTGCCTCCTTCACAGGTGCCCTCTCCGTGAGTACTTTGCTTCTACCTTGCCAATTTGTAATACTAGGCGCCTGAATGTCCAGTGGTGTCTCTATGAATTAGCCAACAACCCTTTCTCTCAATCGCAGCTCCGATCGGAGCTCCTCACGTTCCCCCTTGGTCCCTCGCTGTATGACCTCAGGCATCCGCATAGGATGCCCTACATGGACGCAGTAGTATGGGAGGTGTTGAGGCTCCATAGTGCTGCTGCGGAAATCAACAGGACAGTGTGTGTTTCCTTTTTCCCGGGGAAATTGAATTCCTGAAGGGATGGTCACAGGCAGGGTGTCATACGACACTCCCACTCTCCGAGAACTGGAGTATCACAGTTGATTTTCCGTCAAACACGGACACACCTCGATGGATAACAGTCCCGCTGGGACTCATATCATAATACCCGTTGAAGCGATCAACACCTCCTCTAAGTTATGGGGTCCGAACGCAAGAGAGTTTAGGCCGGAGCGATGGCTGGAAGGGGGAAAAGACGAGACAAAGAATGGCCTTGCGGAGTCCGCTAGCTCGATCAGCGGAAGGGGCCATCAGAAAGTCCTGACTTTCGGGGACGGGCCGAGGTGCGGCTCCACCTGCTTCTTAAGAGGGTGCTGACAAGCGTCGAACATTTGCATAAACCAGGATTTGTCTAGGGAAGAGCTTTGGTACGCTTCTTACCTTTGGTAGCGTATCATGCCGCAGCGCGTTAATTTCGAATTCACCCAGCATTGGTCGAGATGAAGGTACTATAGTCTCCAAACATCGACTTCACAGCCCATGCTAATTCAGAACTACCGAAGTGCCTACTGAGCAAGCTCGTCCGGCAGTTCGTCTTCACTCCGGTTCTGTCGGATGTTCGTGTCGGTGAATGGGAACATACCGCACCCTCAGCGTTCGACCACAAACGGACGGTGGAGCAGGAGGAGAGCAGGGTCTGGTACTGCGTATTTCTAAAGCTCAATGAAAGCAACCAGACTACCCACAAGCGGACCACCAAGTCACTGATAGTAGCCATCACGGCATAGCAAACGCCTCCATAGTCCATACAAGGCGGTTTGCATTTGCGGGAAGTTTGTACTATTCATGACAACTTTCTCGTGAATTAGAATGTCTTTAGTATCCCGCCAGAGTCATTGGCCATGTGGGAATGATCACCACAAGCTCGTCAATCTCGGTTTGCCATTGCTGCCTGACAACTTTCCTTCGACATATTTTCGGAACCACGACTTCCAACAAATTCGAGACCGGATGTACGCTTGCGTTTCACCGTGTTTCGCAATTGGTGCGCGATGGATTCTCTAGAAGACTGCACTTATTCTCGGGTTATACTATGAAAATGACATCGCCTCTCAAACGAAATGCTTCTCGTGTTTTCTACGCAGGGGTAGCGATATCATAGGGAATATCAACTCGGTTCAGCAATCCCTGTTTCGCCAATGTCAGTTGCAAGGCGACCAGTTTAGCGGCTGCAACGTAAGGGGACAAGCCAAATATCTCAGAGCTGCTTTTGGGGCATTAAAATGGTTGCTTACAGGTCCTAGACATTTGTGCTTCGCCTGATATCAAACGCTATCAGTAACTCAAATTTCGACCAGCGGGAGAATTCACGCACCGGCCATGTAGTAGATATTCGGATCTATAACAACATCAGCAGGTTACAAGTTGGTTGCTCAGAAGCAGACGCACGTCCGCTAAACTTCCCGACGCCCAGGAGATGTCCCTCCCTGTCCAAGCCCCAAGGTGACTTCAGCGTCGAGCCAATATCTGAGCCCACAATGGAGACAATGGTGCTACGCATTACAGAGATGTTGAATCTGACATCCTTTGATTAGACTTCGCGTTGCCGCACACACCGGTGCTGAACAGAGCATACCCAGTGGCGAACACGATCAAGTTGGCGTCCAGCGTTGTGCCGTCTGCAAACGCCAAGCCTGTGGGCGTGTAGGAAACGATTGGCATGCCAGATTTGATCGCAATCTATTGAACTATCATTCAGCTCTCAAAATGATGGTAGGCATATGGATGTCGTACCTTTCCATCCACGATGCTGAACGCAAACAAAGATAAAATGGGAGCTACTGGGTGGACCAGGATGGACTCACAGTTCCGATGCCCCAACATCAATGTACAGTCCACCTGTCTCTTATTGAGCCCCCATGTTATCATCCACATGCCCCAACACTAGGAGCTCACCGATTCGCTCATACACCGCCTTCGTAAAGTCGATTTCCTTCATCTGGAACCCTCGCTTCACCAAGCCGTTCTCAATTTCCCTACAACCCATGAGCTCTGAAATTCGACACTAAAAGACGGCGCGACGAGAGCGTACTTGGCCTTGTCCCCTGTAGGGAGTAGCGGCCCAAGGCGGGCCACAACTTGGAGGGGCGTGGCGTTCCACTCGCGGTCTGCGGCGTCAAGATCGGCATCGGGGGTGAATATGCCTATGATAAAGAGGTTGTATTAGCGGGATCCTGCCCGTACAGGGACCAAAGCAGACGCACTATCCTGGGTGATATGCACAAATGTGGGAGGAAGGACCATAGTGGGGCTACGTTGGTGAAGTGTAACCTTAGCACCACATCTGTACAGCTATTTACGGCTTCAGTTGTGGTTGAGCGCCGTATTGGGTAGTTCAAACACGTACCTCAGAAGCGATATCATGCCCTGGATTCATGGGACGTGAACACATGCTCCATCGGAGAGCAAAGGTAAGCGTACCCGAGCAGCCCGTCCCGACAACAATAGCCTTCTTCCCTGCCCATCCTTCACCTGTTCTGAACTGGGAAGAGTGGAGCACGATGCCCTTATACTCGTCCTGCACGCATCCACGCATTCATAACAAGGGCTCATCAGTGGAAAATAGGCCAAACCGGAATGTTTGTCACTCACCCGGGCGGGAATTTCGGGCATGTTAGGCACCTTCCCTGACAGACCCGTAGCGCTCACAAGATACCGACAGGTCCAATTTTCTGCGGGGCCATCGGACGGCTTCATCGACAATTCCCATTTTCCGTCTGTAGACGCCGAATGGATAAAGTGGAAAGAGGCAGAGAGGACCTGGGTGGCGGTGCGAACAGGAAGATGAAGCTTGCTTGCATACAACCTGAGGTACGAGGCCATTTCTTCCCCTGATGGGTACGTTGGCATTTCCGGCGGGAAATTCAGATACGGAAATTGATCTATATGTCCCGTAACAAGTCAGCATGAACATTCTTAACCACCTGTCGAGCTGACTGGCGGATCAAGCTGGAGAAAATGACGCACAGAACCATTTTGTTACGTGCACCTTCAGCGCCGCATAGTGACCATCCCACTGGTTCCCGACTTGGGCTTCGCGCTCCACGACGAGGACGCTGAGACCCAGTGCGAGGAGGTGAGCGGCCACTTGTACTGTGTTGGATGGAGATCAGTGATCCCATCACGACGTTTGTATTGAGGGGGGAGAGAGGCGGGGAAGAAAACGTGAACAAGGTGGGCGACGAAACTTCTGACCTGGCACAAACTGAAAACAACCCACAGGAGGAGGGTGCAATATATCAAAGGAAAAGAAAGGAAAAGGGCACGTACACCCAGACTGCCCTGCGCCCAGCACAACAACATCCACATCTCTTGGACCAGCCAACCCCTCAGTGGCCGACCTCTTCTCCAACCTGGTCCTATCGAACGGAAGGTCTCGCAATGACACCAGTTCCGTATACACCGTCCAGGCCTTCCACTTCAACTCTGCTTGCCCCGGTGGTAGTGTAGGTATGAGTTTCGCGACGCCTTTACACTCCCCTACTCTCGTTTGGAAGCCGAACCAGAGCTCGACATACCCGGATGCGGGCTGCACCCATGCCGCCCTTGGTCCTTCTCCTTCCCCGGGCATGGCAAAGCTGCCGATGTGCATGCCTGCTTCTGGGGAACAGCAGCGGAGGAGGAGAGTGATTATTTGGGTATGTCCGTGCATGGTGCGCAAGTCCAAAGAAAGAGCGAGATGATCTTTCCAGAAAGCCTTTGGCTGATCGGAAAAGAGTTGAGAGACAGCTTCTGAGACTGTGGTTATGGTGATGGAAGGCCCGGCCACCGAGACGCCGCGTATTGCTGTGTTTAGCCCGTTGAGCCAGTGTTGCGCGATTGCCTCTGGGTTGAGATTGGCAGGGATGGGCGGTTGGGGGAACGGAAGTGCTTCAGCGGGCTCCATGTTGATAGAGGATCCTTAGGCAGGGATAGTTGAAGGTGAAGGAACAGCGACTAGCAAGGCAGGCGAGTATAAATCGATGAGTTACATATAACTATGCTGAGGACTGGACAGGAAAAGAGCTGAAGTCACCCCTACCCTCTCTGCCTGAAGTGTGGCAATTTTGGTGGAAGATCAGACCGCGGCCTTCGCACATTCAATGTTAGGGGGAGGCGATCAATGGAGGAGGGGTTGCTTGGTTCACTGGAGCCATGCTATACACACATACATCAACAGAGCTCAGAACACAGTACGCGTGTACCCCGAACAAGAATAGCTCGGCCGTCGCAAAGGAAGACATCGAAGATACGATGATGCGAGGATCAGCCACCTCGCTGTCATGCCATCTTGTCGGTTATTGGTTGAGTTCCTGATATACTTGATTCGCCTCGGGCTCAAGCGCTCAAGTGGGGCACTAGCGGCGAGATTCAGTCCTGACTAGCCAGGAAAGGAATGCAGAGGTGCAGGGGCACCTCTTCCATCTGCCCACGATATTCTCTCCCTACATTGCTCAACCCAGATGTCCTGATGTAAACATTTCGGGAGACTAATCGCCTCAGAACCTCGGAAATACTAACAATGCCAGCCAGACATGCATCCAGAAGATGCTTGCTTCGAATTACCCGCTTGTTGATCCTCGGATATACGTGAGCTGTGCTATCACATGTTGCACGTGATTGTCGATCCTTTTATGTTTTGACTGAACATATGTAGGAGTATGGGAGATGGCCCGAATATGAGCACTTTCTAGACCAATCCCACGATATCCTGCGGTAAAGCGGGCCTTGAATTTGCAAGTTTCAGGGAGTGCATATTATGCGGCGCAACAGAAAAGCAATTGCAAGTCGACCCAACAATCAACCAGTAGTAAAGCCGGCTCAATTTCACTCTAGATTTATTCAACCTGCGAATTTGAGTCCACTTTGCCTATGGTGGGTATATTTATTTTCAACTTGGAACGACCGACACTGCAGCTCAGATTACCTGATCTTGGTATTCAATCAGATGGGGGAGATTGTGACGGAACCAGGGGGCGGCTGTCACCAGGGGATGCTTTATTGGCCAGGGACTGGATCGTTGACCAACTTGCGGCCACCACCTCCTCCAGGTCAAAATTGCACAATCACATCCCTCAGCGTTCGTTCGGCCGGTCTCTTCTAGGTGCACAGCTAGATCTCACCCTGTCTTCGCTAGTCATTATTAGCCCCTCGCCTTGCCTCGATCTTCTCCGCTTCGGGCAGGATCTGATGCAAAGCCATTTCAGGCGACGTGATATCGAATTCTTCGCACACTGATGTTGGCTGAACCCACATGAGTGGACTACAATGATCCAGCCGCCAGCTCACGCATTTCTCCATGTCTCCTCAATTCGCTTACTGGCTATCACACCAGCAGCTTAACGCTTCTGAGTGGGCGGCACCGACAATAATATGGGCATACTACTTGTGCCTGTAGACATGATCCTCTATTCCTCGACAACCGCATGAATCCTTTACTCGTCGTACCATGGCTAGTCATCACCGGTACCAGGATGTTCTTCTTTACTGATCTATGTGCTGTGCTCTGCCGCCCGCTCAGGATGGAATGCCAGAAGATGATGTCTGAGCTAGGAGGAAGCCTGGCCGCTCTGATAACCGCTCATCCTTAGACGTCGATACGGCCGTCCCGGTCCGTATCTTGCCATGTCAGCCTATCCCCTCATCTTGCCATGGTTCGCCCGTCATCTCTCCACCCTTTCAATACCCACGGGCTATGCTTCACTCCCCAATTGTTGACTACTCACACCCTCAACGGCCACTGCTGTGACTCGCCCCATCTGCCGTTCACAGGAAGACATTGCGAGCTCTCTTTGCAGCCCTTCGGTTTCTTACCAGCTTCTGTTCCCCTTGGCTTATATCTCCAGAGATCAACTAACTGGTCGTTCATCGTTCGCCCTCTATGTCCACCCCTACCGCGGGAGGTATCCCTCTCCCCACCCTCAAACAATATGCCCTCCATGCGAGCTATGCTAATGTACGTACGTTTCTACATTTAAGAAAACGATCGCCCTAATCCTTTTCTTGGGCATCCCCGTGGATTTTGCCAAAAGTACTGCGCTGGTAGGGACGTATCCGATCGTCTGGTTGGCTTGAACAGGGCTTTGACATTTCAGTTGTTTAGTCTCGAGTTTGACCTTGATCGTAAGTTTTTCTGATCCCCTTTCTACCTCAATACACACTTTGATTCTAAAGATCTTGATCCTCTTTCTATCCTTTCTCCTAGCTCCGTGCACTTCCCTGCTGAGCACAAGTACTAACCTCTCTCCGTTTGAACAGCTCTACGACTGGATTCTCACCCTTGAACTCGAACTTAAGTATATCTGGAGTCCGCAATCATTGTGGAACTTGGGCAAGCTGCTGTACATTATCACCCGGTACCTTGCCTTGGTGGATATCCCTGTCTTTCTCACGAGTTAGTCAAACGCTCTCCTTTCGTCATTGAGCCACACGAGTGCAATGGCTGATCAATAATTGTTTGTTGACACGAACAGGACAGATTGGATACGGACTCTCGGTGGAGACATGTGTTCAGTACTACAACTGGACTGCTTGTAAGCTCATTCCCCTCCTTTCTATTTTTGGCATCCCTTCTCCGCCACCGCACTGTTTGCACCTCGTCCTCTTATTTATGCCGTCTAATAGGGTCGTTCATGGTTGGCACATGCGTCGCAGACCGTACACCCCCCTTCCTCAAAACCGTTTGCCAACAGATCATGATATTCCATAGTTATTCTCGCCATTCGTACCTGGATCATTTGGGAGCGTTTCCATTTCTGGCTTGCCGGGTTGGCGCTGGTCTGGACGGCTACCTGGGTTATCACTTTCGTCGCCCTAGGAAGAGTGATGCCCACGCTGATTTGTACGTCTATCCGCTTCTTTAAGATGAGGAATCCTTCGCCTTGCGAAGATATTCCAATGCTTTGGAGCAACATACTTATGAATGGGAACAAGTGGAGGCTGACTGGCTCGTCTGTTCTCCTATAGTCACTCCGATACCGGACCCTGCGCTGTCAAGATGTTTCCTTGCCGGCGCCAGCGACGGCTTGTACATAGGCTACGTCGTCATGACAGTCTATGATACTTGTGCGTCCTGTTCTTTCCTACACTTGACGACTAATGGCAACCTGGTCATCATAATATTGCAGTAATATTTGGCGCAAGGTTTATCAAGGGAATCGATTACTGTGAGGATCTCGTGAATCTATGGCGGAGAAAGGCTTTGCTGAGAGGGACATGGGAAATATAGACCGCACAGGAAGCTCCGCAAACTTATCGACGGTGTTGTATAGAGATGGTACGTGGTCTTTGATAGCGGGGGTCATTGAGGATTCACAGCCGAAGAAGGTCTCATGTTCTCCTTGATTCTCGCCTGTATGCGATCTCCCTTTCCCTGTTCCTCATGTGCTAACGGGAGAGGCATAACCAGTGTTCTCCGTGTTGAATATGGTTGTACTTCTAACGACTACTGTGCGTCTCCCTATTACCTGCCCCCATGCGCCTTCCGTGATCCCCCTTCACATGACAATTAGAAATTATTCGCAATTCTCCCTTCTCTCTGAGACCTTTGCTGAATTCTTGATTGTAGGCCGACCTATTCAATCTGCTGCTCGCCATGCAGCGAGCGATCCATTCCGTGCTCACCTCACGCATACTGCTCCACCTGCGGAGAGCAGCAGGTGAGAGGCAGGCGTTTGAAAGCACCATTGGTATGGATTATAGTGAAATTGGGGGGGTGGTGATGAATCTGCACTCGTTGACTCCTGCTCATTAACAGAACACATTACACTCGCTTGATATGTATCAAATTATGGAGTTTATGCGCTTTTGCAACGGCGTTAGGATAATGTATTACTCACGGCTACTTACAGTTGTACGAAGAACACCACCTCTCCCCTAGGCATTCCCGATCCAGCGACTATCATGCTGTCCTGGGCCCGGTTGTTGGTTTACATCAGGTTGATGGGTTTGGTTGGTCGAGTGTAGCGTGAAAGTGGCTCAAGTGCTCACGTTGGGCATTTCCTGGTGGTGGTAAGTTTAAGCGCAGCTTGGACCGCCTGCCCACCTTGCTGCTTCTGGTCATGCCCGAAATACATACTGACGCAAACATCTCTGGATAGCGCAATCAGATCACAACTTCCCAAGTACGCACATGTCAGTGCCAGCCAAGCAGATTAGTGTCTGCCAGAAGGCGTCAACAGACGCTCGTTCATGGCTTCCCCAATCATCTTACGGTCACAGTTGATCCTCGGATACTTCCAACTTTCAGTGGCCAGGAATACAGGTTGAATTGCCTCATTCGCTCTGTCGGACTACGCGTGTTGATCTTTGATACCAGATCTGCACTTTTCTTCGCGCACAATACTCGGATGGCGTCCGTTCTCCAAGTAGATCGAGCATCATTCCTTCCATCGGCCCCTGCCAGTAATTCCCGCTGCAACGCGTGTGTAATTTGTTTTCAGATGTCGCCGCGATCCGGTACGCGTCACGGACACATGTCTTTTGTAACAGATAAAATATAAATCTGTACAGATCGAAAGTTGCCCCGTCATCGAATCCTCCCTACCACAGACCAAGGCGAACGACATGAACAGAGAAACACGTCAGGGACTATGGGAGCTGGCGAGATTGCACAAGTTTGGGCGGGGAACATTGCTGATGGTCTGGCCGAGCCGTAAGTCCACGTCCTCTACATCTTTCTCCTTCCTTGCACCTTTTGGAGGCTTCCACCGCTGAATCACCCTGGTAGTCTGGGCGATAACCATGCTGGGCAAAGAACTCCAACTTTCTCTAGCCCGATTCCTCTATCTCAGTACATGGTTCTTCCTCGGCAATGTACTTGTGCACGGCCTCGTATGCACGTGGAACGACATCTGCGACGTGGACTTTGACCGGAAAGTCGGTACGTCATCTACATCCAATCAACTCGGCTGTTTCCAATCAACTCGGCTGTTCATTCATATCTTTGCTCCTAAAGAACGCTGCCGCAATCGCCCTTTGCCGTCCGGACGGGTCTCGCTTTCCACCGCCTGGCTTTTTCGGGGCTTTCAGCTCTTGCTCTCTTTGGCCTTGTTCAGTTTTGCTCCATCTCTGGGGTATGAGGCGTCTCGTCCACTTCTCCGCCAGTTATGTGATTAAATGATGCACCCTCTGGCAGATTCTGGACTACCATAGTTGGCCTTGCCCCCGTCCATCTCATATACCCTCTGCTCAAGCGGGTTACATACAGGCCCCAGGCATGGCTTGGTACGTCCTGCATAATACTTCTCCGTTTCTGTGATGCTAAGCGGCCATGGATATGAAGGGTTGGCCATGAACTGGGGTTGGGTCGTTGCGTGGGTCTCCATTGCCGACAAGAGTGATTGGTTGCTCGTGGGAATTATGCTAGCTGGGGCGGCGGCGTACGCTCGGTATTTTCTTGACACGGCCAGAAGCTGATAGGGAGCCAGATGGACAATCGTGTACGATACGATTTACGCCCTCCAAGTAAGCTTCCTATCCTGCCCATCCCGGTGTTAATGTTTCGTCTTTTCAAACCAAGTTGTGCTCACAGTTAACCTGTAGGACAAGAAAGACGACCTTATCGCCAATGTAAAATCGACAGCGCTTCTATTCGATTCCTACGTCAAACCCGTCCTTTCGATCTTCTCCGTCTTCTTCGTCTCCTGCCTGTTAAGGGTAGGAGTGCGACATGCACAGGGTCTTCCCTACTTCTGTGCGGTCGGAGGCGTGGGGGTGCATCTAGCATGGCAGCTTTGGACATTGGACGACGAGAGCGAAGGGGACTGTGCGGCAAAATTTCGGGTGGGTGGGCTAACTTGCATTCACTGTTTGCTGGGGTCGAGAACGTTTAACTCGGTCGCACCAAATTCGTGATGATTTCAAGACGACTGATCCGAATTTTGGACAGGCAAACTCCGACGTAGGGATGCTGCTCTGGCTGGGGATGGTCGTGGATTGGGCCAGTGCCGATTCTGTTCAATTTGCTCTGCTACAGAATTGAGTACGAGTGAGAACGTGATCGGAAACCTGCACAATCAAATTAGGGCGGTACGCCAGCGTGTTGGGCATAGATGAACTAGAAGGGGGACAAGTACATGTATTCCGGGAAACGAGCAGAGTCAAGACAATATGTAGCGTGTTATTCCCTCTGTGGATGTATCCGCAAAGGGTTCCCATTCAGCCACAATTCTCCATGGCAGCAAACACAGTTGCTCCCGGCTTCGGGGAAACAAGCATCCGCATGGGTGAAAACCCTCTCGAGCCGCAGATGATCCGTGACACCCCTCGGACTTATCGTCCGATCAACACCTTGCCCGAATAAACTATGCAGTGACTCTTCAGTGCCTCAAGCGGAAAGGCCAGTCTATCCAGTCGTATTCTCAGAAGAAGTGGCTCGGCTTGACTAGGCAGAAGCACCCCTCGAAACCTTGTGCGTTTATCCCTTACCAAGTGTAGAAATCCGGCGAAGCCAGACCTCAATATTGCCCGGTGGCTCGCCGGGGACTTCTATAATGGTCCTTGCCTCGACATCGCCCCAAAACTCTGCCATACAGCGCCAGTCTAGGGACGCCAACTTTACACGATACTGCGCTCGAAGGCATGTGATCGTCAGAGTGTCGTTCAGGTATCGACCAGGCTGCTTCTGATCGACGTGTGAGAGGAAACGTTGGTGATCCTCGGCCAAGATCCTCGCTCTCGCACTCCCTCGCCGGTCATCTCGTCCTGGCTGCGTCTTCCAATCGTCTTCCCCCTTTACTCATGTGGTGCTCTTTCGGTCGTTCTCCCCATTCGATCGAGGACAAATCTTCACGCTCTTGCTGCTCGTTTGACCGAGCTGGAGTTTGAAGTTGATTGCGATCAGCTTGGGTCGCACCGAACGAAGATATAGGGCGTCCGCGCTGCATATGAGAGGGGCACGAAACCGGTCCACTTTCAGCCCAGGACATACAGTTTGCCCATCGGATGCAAGACAAATTTTCGCCCAATAGGTCACCATGCCTGAAAGCAAACATGCGACCTCCATCCAAGCCGGAATGCATCTGGCGTGGATCATTATAGCCGCGCAGAATCGTGGCTTGAGATATCAGTCGGCCGTCCGGGCCCCACACGCAGGCGTACGCTTCGAGCAGTTCGCGTTCCGAGCTGAATGGTCCCTGTTGGCTTGATGCCCTCGTATCTTCATTCTCCAGGGAGACGCGATCGTCGAGTGGGCCGATGGCATAGCTTCCCCTCGTCGAATCTGGGGTACGTTCGAAACTCAGAACTCAGTCGTCTCGGGAGGATCGAGCCAGTGCCACGATACCGACATGCCAGCCTCAGGGCATTCTCTCCAAGTCCCCGAAATATGGATCCAATATAACTGGGCCGCAAACCGAACAAGTTTGCCTGAATGATCGCCAACTGCTCTATAATCTCGCTCTGAGTCTTGACTCCGAGATTGTCGAAGCCCCGGTCGAGGCGTTCTCCAGGAATATGCTCCATGAGAATCCAGGGGCGCCCGGCTGTATTATCGGGTTCCGGGCAGTAACGCAGATGCTGGTCCGCTCTATGCGGTATAGATTTTTAGCCCTGTGAAATTTTGAGCAGATGGAATTTTGACTCACCTTTAATCATACAGAGGCTCGTTGCTTCTGATTCGGTTGAGAGACGCCTTCGACAAGCTCAAGGAGCTTGACGGCAACGCGTGTCCACAGCCCGACTTGGATCGTGTACTTGGGGGCTCTACCAACGCTCCAGGTCCCAGCAAGTCGCGTCGAAATAACACTTTAGGCATGCCATCGGAAGTTGGCGGCTGAGCCTATTCAGAGACAACATCATGAAGACAGTCCCAGCGGATGCCATCATCGGGAGGTACAAGCCGTCCGAAACAGAGTCCATATATATATTAATTCAAAAGCAAGGTCAGCTATGTATACATTATGTGTACGAACTCTGGTGCGTCTAAATGACCCTCTCTTATTCATTCTGGTCCGTTGTCTTGAGCATGAATGTTCATGAACACCGAGGAGTTGGACAATTCTTTTTTTGTACGGGTATTCGAGACGTTTCAACGCCGCGCCGTGCCTCGGACGCCTTGAAACCAAAAAAGGCAAATGCAGACCGTGCTCTCCCTTTGGTAGGTTTCTTGCACAATCGAGATGCTTGGTCGGCCCCAAATACGGTAAATAACAATCAAAATACCGTGGCATACCTCGGACGACTCGTGTGAGGCGAACCAATGGCGAAGACCCTCATCTGCGTGAGGTTTCTTTAGGTACTGCAACGATATACATTGGCTTTTTCCTGTCTTCAAAGGCACATGCATATGTCCGCTCTCCTCGGCAACATGAATACCATTACATTTTGATCACAATTGCAGAACCAAATCAACACTAAGCAGCTTCGATAGCATCCCTGTCCTTCTCTTCGACAGACTCTTCCGACGCATCCGCGGCAGCCTTCGTCTCAGGCCCCTTTCCCTTCCAGGTGCCCCGACGGAAGTAGAAGCCGAGGAAGTACGCGGGGATGATGATAGCGCCAAGCAGGATCCAGAATACAACGCGTATGGCCGTGGGAGTGACAGTGCCGTCATCCGAGGACTTTGTCCATTCGTGCATTCCGCTGTAGATCGCTGCGAACAGTGTTCCTGCGGTGCAAATGCCCATGAACGCGTGGAAGTAGCGAGACCAGTGCTTGCCAGGCGCGGGAAGACCGGGAGGGGGTCCACCAGCGCGGGTGAAGTGGACGGCGATGCCTATGAGGGTCTGCGTGACGACAAGGAAGAAAGCGACGAGACCGAACCGGTGGTGAGTGTCCGACTTCTTCCCGCCGATCTGATTCCCGTTGATCGACTTGACACCCATGACGAAGCATGCCGTTATGATCAGGGTCACGGCGACATTGAGGATCCAATGAATCTTGTACCACACTGGGTTGTTGCGCATGTACCGAGCGGTAATGAGGGCGGCAGGGACGAGGAAGAACGCGCAGACAGATGATAAGAGGGCTGTGCGAGAAAGGGTGTCAGGCAATGTTCAGGGAGAAGCATGATCGACGCTGCGCACCGTGGGAGATCTCCAACTTGTCGTGCAAGTCGAGGAAGTTGTTATTGTGCGGCATTTCTGATAAGCGTGATCGTGAAGCTCGTGACTGACGATCAAGGGAGGACTGCTTTCAGCGCCCTTGGAACGAGTGAATGGCATGGATGGGGTACTCACTTGACCTGGGCGAATGTGGGCGTAAACCAGACCAGCGGAGAGGAACAGGGGGTAGGACCTGGACTACCTTGCTGCAGAACGAAACGGCTCTTTATGTGTTGCAGGTGCCTCGGAATGGGTTACGGAGAGGCAGAGATTCGTTCATTATGGTGACCTATTGCACGTGTTGAATAGTTCGGATTGGAGCCCCAAAGATCCGTAAGGGGCAGGAACAAGCGATTTCGGAAAGGAAACTTACGGAGGGAGGGCGAGTCCATGTATCATCCCAAACACCCAAATTCGTCACACGCTGTTCACGGTGCGTCCACAAGGAGCAGAAGCATCA
This sequence comes from Dacryopinax primogenitus, assembly GCF_000292625.1. Lineage (NCBI taxonomy): Eukaryota > Fungi > Basidiomycota > Dacrymycetes > Dacrymycetales > Dacrymycetaceae > Dacryopinax > Dacryopinax primogenitus. The sequence goes on along the minus strand of NW_024467210.1, from coordinate 901,763 downwards.
GGGAAGCGATATGAGTACCTTCGATCATTCGTACACATTTCCCATATCCACAACAATTGACAGTGGAAGTGTGGACGCCCTAGAATTAGATCCGTTTCGCTCTATCTTATCCGATGGGAGCTAAAATTTCTTGTTCCGAAGCAGGAGGAAATCTTGAGGATCTGCGACAGCGCCCGGCCCTTGACCGGTTACGGTCAGCATCTTCCACGAAGCAGGGCACATTCACTTGTGGAGGCAAAGCACGTCAGCGCCCGGTGCAGGCGGAGGCTTGAAGGACCGCAAATGTCCGACACTGAAAGTAGGAAGTTCGCATGAGTGCTAGTTGCACTGAAGGGGAGAGATGAGAGAGAACACGTACACTCGTCCCCGGAAGCCACAAAGGGTTCCCACTGGGTGATCGAACGCCGCAAACCGGCATCCCTTGTGGTGGCTGTGAGCGAAAAACCCTCATGGACACGGTCACTATCGGTGGAATTCCTGCTCCCTTCCTCGGGAGGAGGAGGATCAGTTCCTCTCTCTTGATGACATGAGAAAAGTGGCACAGATGCACCGCAAGAGCATTGCTTCGGGACGGAAAACAGGAAGATACCCGTTTGGTCCTCCACTATCATTAGTCTCCCCTCCGAGTGTCTCATTGTAATTCAGTCCAGACCGGCGGCACGCGCGCTTTTCCCGAAAACGCCGACCGGAATCGCCAAAAAATCGTACGATTTTCAATATGTGCTTGAGCGCTCCCTGTGCTTGGCGGCGGAGGGGTGAGAGACAAACTTCCACAAGGATTATCTGATTACGATGGATCCACCGGCCCGTCACCACCATCCGTCTTCCGGCCGATGAGGACCGGAATGCGTCGAAAATTAATATGTAAGTGCCTTGGTGTGTCAGCGGAACCGGTGATGGGTGGCGGGAGATAACTGCCCCTGACGCACAGATCTCTGTCGCGCGATTATCTCCTGCGTCTATCTTCCTAATCAGTTCTGCTTCTGCTATCTAGAAGCACTTTACGTGTAACTACGTAAAAGAGAAGAGGCTCTGTGGTGGCCCGGCGACGCCCGGTATCACCTTTTTTGGCGGGTACCTGATTGTCCATTCGCAAGTTTCTGAATGGGCTGAACAAACGCGCCCCGGAAAGGGGCAGCTCGGCAGCAAGTAGGAGATCTCTATTGCATAATGGTTTCTTAGGAATGCAATGCAGGGATCGACTTGGCAAGGTACATTAAGCAGCAATGACAGCTAATCATACACAAAGGATTGTAAACGCACCATGTAGGGCTCAAAATGCAAACACTGAAACATATGGAACTCGAAAGGCACCCAACGCGTCTACTCGTCGTCTGAGATTTCAAACACAGAGCGCTTGTCCTCATCTTCATCGTCCTCATCTAGCTCTACATATTTCGGTGCTGCAGTTCTCGCAGCCCGCTGAGGTCGCGCAGCCTGACTTGCAGTAGAGGCGAAGTCGTCCTCCCTGTCCGATTCGGCCTTTTTCGGCTTGGCCGCCGGTTTCTTTGTCGCCGCTGTTTTTCTGGGTGCAGTCGGCGCCTTGTCGAAGAAATCGTTGATAGAGCTATTTGTGGCAGTCTTCGGCTTCTTCGGAGCGGGCTTGATATACATGCTGTCATCATCCTCGACATCCGATCTAAATTGGATTAGCACCGCTCGGCGTACGACAATAGGATACGTACGATCCACGCTTCACGGCCGCCTTGCCTTTACCTTTGCCAACAGCCCTCGCAGCGACGGGGGAAGAGTCCACGTCCATGAGACTATCATCGGAAATCTCCTCAGCCTTAGGCGGTGGTGCAGTGGGCTTGGCTACGGCGGGCTTAGGCGCGGCAGGCTTGCGAGGCTTGGATGGAGCTTTTGCTGGGATAAAGTCATCATCCGAGTGGTCGTCTGCGCGCTTCTTGCCCTTGCCAACGGACTTTCGGGTCCGGATAGTTGCGCCCTGCTTTCCCTTCTTCTTGCGGTTCTCATTGTTCTGCATTGCAACATCATCCTCGAGCAGATTCTCCCACTTCTCGAGGAACACGTCGAGATCGTTATTCCAGATATCTTGCGGACTCTGTTTGAGGAGTGCCTTAAGCTCACCTTCCTTCCTCTCGCAGTCCAGCAACAGCCGGTTTATCTAGGGAGGAAATAAGTACCAGACAGCGGGGACCAAGAGATTAGAACACACCCTTTCTTGCGTCAGGCTGTAGATAGCCATGCCAAGCAAATAGTCAAAATCGGTGACGCTGCCGGGCTCTTCTTCTTCGACGACGTCCTCCGTCTCCCCCTCTTCCTTTGCTTTAGAAACTTTGGGGAATGGCTTCAACTCCTTTTTTCGAAGTTCGGCCACAATGTCGACCTTCTTCCTGTTCGATATAACCAATTCACGATCAATAATCATCTTCACGAAGCGAGCTTGATTGTTAAGTTTCTCCAGTTCCACCATCAATTGATCAGCGAGGTAATCCTGTCACAAAGTCAGCCCGCGATGGCAGGAATCGGAAGGTACATTATCGAACTTTTCGCTTTTGATAAAACTTCAGACGGAGCGGACAGAAGTCCTCAATCAGATCTTCGGGAGAATTGAATTTTCTCATCTTCCCGTCGGCATCAAAACACATCATGTTCGTGGTGGAGATTGCTTCCAGGAGTTTGAAATACTTCTCCAGTCCTTCTGCTTCGGCCTTCTGCATCTCGGTTCCCGAGAGCTGAACAGTGAATCGGATATGTCTGGTGGTATGGTATTCCTTGTAGTCCTGCGGAAACTGTTAGTGACGCTGACGGTGTCACTGGGCTACACCGACCTTGATGGTGGCGGCTGTCTTGTCGTCGCCCATGATCCATGATTCTAGCATTTCCTTGTACTTCTGGGTCCATCGACCAATAGGAAGCTCAGTGATTTCGACGTTATAGTCGTCGACTTTCTTGATTATGCCGTGACATACAAACTTGCCCTCGCTGACTTTTTCGAACGATCCCTGCATGGAATGTGAGGATACAAGAATTATTACGAACACCCACGGCATACCAAGAAATTTCTGTACCAGGGCGACATTGGTTCCAGAGGCTCATGTCTCATATAACGGCGAATGTTGGCTACGATGTCGACGGGGTTGAAGCTAGGTATGTTCGTACTCCAACCTATTCTGAATAAGAACATATACCAAGGTCAGTTGACTCACGCACCTGTTCCGATTCCAGAGCTACCATTTACAAGAACCATAGGGATGATGGGGAGGTAGAACTCTGGCTCGATGCGTTTTCCATCCTCCATCAGATAGGTGAGAATATTGTCATCGGCGGAATGGAAGACAGAACGAGTGATAGCCATCAAGTTAGTGTTAAGATAACGGGCGGCTGCAGCGTCTTCGCCGCCCTGTGCTTATTTCAGCGAGACGAACAATTTGACCCAAGTTGGAACACACCATCGAACGACTACCGAAGCCTCCGGATGGAATGAGCAAGTTCAAGTTATTCGCACCAACGAAGTTCTGGGCCATGCCAATGATGGTGGAATGGAGACTCTGTTCACCATGATGATACGCCGTATGTTCCCCAATATACCCAGCCAATTGTGCGACCTATGAGGTATTTCGTCATCTATCCTAAACTCATACCAAAGAACATACCTTAATTTCATTCTTCAGATTGCGCTTGAAGACACCAAAGAGGACCTTTCGGTGACCAGGCTTGAGACCGTCACACATGGAAGGAATGGAGCGAATATTGTCGGCCATGGAGAATAGAATGAGCTCCTTGTTGATGAAGTCGTCGTAAGTAATCTCGTCCACGCTGTGGTCCATGTACGTTCCAGGCTGCAAAGAAGTGTCAGATCAAGGTCAGGCAGGGTGTGACTTCTGCATGTTAACGCACCTTAAAGTTTCTGAGCCAGTCTTTTCGCGCTTCAACTTTCTTCTTGCTGAAAGCCATGTCGATCAGCTCCCGCTCACCCTCTTGTGTTGGATGGAAGGGTATCAAGTGAGTCTCCATATTTCCGAAATATTCCATGCCGTCCTCAGGCCCACTTGTCCCCAGACCCTTGAAGTACTTTGGGTCTTCATAAAGATGTTTGTCGTGTTTATGCTGTTCTGCCCATTCTTCATACTCGGGCATAGTGAAAAAGGTCGTGCGTTTGCGGGTGCGTTTATGCGTGACACGGACAATTGGCGTGATAAACTCGACCAAGAAGCCAGGAATTTTCAGCAGGGACGGGTAGAAGTGGTCGAGGAAGTTGATAATAAGGCCCTTGATGTGCGAGCCGTCGAAATCCTGTAACACAAAAGTCCGTTATGTCTGTGCTCAACGAAGCAGACCACGAAAGCCTACCTGATCAGTCATGATCATTATGCTACCATATCTGAGGCTGTCGACAGAATCATACACCTTATTGTGTTGGAGCCCCATGATCTTCTTGATGGCTTGGATTTCAGCGTTTTTCATGATCTGCTCATGGTTCGCTTCTCGGACATTGAGAAGCTTACCACGAAGCGGAAAGATACCAAAATTGTCACGGCCCACAACAGCCAGACCAGCTTCGGCGAGCGTCTTTGCAGAGTCTCCTTCGCAAAGAATCAGAGAACACTTGGAGGCGTTCCGACCACCCGCATTGTTTGCGTCAACGAGCTTGGCCATACCGACCAGCCTAGAGCGCTTAGTACCGTCCGTCTTCTTGTGAGCTTGATCTGCCTTGAACTTGGCATACTCGAGGACATTCTCGACGATTCCAGACTTTGCGACTGGTCACAGTTCAGTATATGTGCAACGAGGACAAATATATACCTTACCTTTCTTCATGAATTCATCGGTGATTGTGGGCCTGCTTCCAAAGCTGGTAGACTTCAGCGTCAGTGTGTCCTTCGTCTGACTATCGAACGCTGCGTTCTCCACCAGACAGTTGACAAAGAGCCACATATGGTTTCTGATTTGGAACGGCTTGACTGGTGCGCTCTTGTTCTTCTTCTGGATTGCCGTGAGAAGTTTGTTCGAGATTTGGCTCGCGATCGTTTCTACATGTGTTCCACCCTTGATGGTGGAGATGGAGTTTGCGAAGGAGACTTGCTGGAACTGGCCGTCGGACACGACAAACCCGACCTCCCACCTCGGGTTGAGCTGCTCGTAGACGACGGTCTGCTTTGGCTGTGCTGTGGCGCCGGACTCGACATTTGCTTCAGCGACCGAGTTGAGGTACAGGTCAATATACTGCTTGAAGTTTTTGATCCTGAGCCGTTCGTCGTTCAGGAATACCTTGACGTCCTTGATAGTACCGGCGAGATCGTAAACGCGTTTGCAGAGTAAGGCGTAGGTATCGTCGTCGATCTCAGTCATTCCGAATCGGGCAAGATCAGGAGTGAACGAGACTTTGGTCCATCCATCGGACTTGCTGTAATTCGTTATGGATGGCTTGCCGCAGATGGACATGTTGTCTTTCCACATCTGTTTGTACTTCTTGCCGTTCTTAGAGTCCGCCGTCTCTACAGTGAACTCGTGCGAGTAGATGTTGGCGAGCTTAGCTCCGAAGCCATTGCGACCACCGGTCAGCTTCTTTTCGGTGTCGTCGTAGTTCGAGCCGGAGAAGAGGTTGCCAAAGATAAGCTGAGGGATGTACATGTTTTCCTTGGTGTGCATCTCAACTGGGATACCGGCACCGTTGTTGTATACGCTGATGGACTTCTTCTCGCGATCGATGACAACTTTGAGAGTATCCATGGCAGCTTCGTTCACCTGTGCGCATCGATCGCGTGAGCATTGTCGACCATGTATGCAACAAGCGCACGTACCTTATGATCTGCTGCATTGACCAGAATCTCATCCACAATCTTGAAGAAGCCCGGCACGAATTTGGTACTCCTATAGACACGTGAGTTGTCACTCATGAACACATCATGATTGTACGCACCTGTTTACCATCCTCTTCGTCTCAGGATCCAACACCCATATGAGGTCTGTTTTCCTCTCGACGCTTCCGATATACGAATCTGGCCTCTTGAGGACGTGTTCGACGGCATCCAGCTGTTTCAAGTGGTCAGAAGGGCCTCCTCATGTAAAGGCTGTTGACGCACCCTCTCATAGATCTCTGACGCGTTCTTCTTCTGCTTTGGCTTGGGTGCTGACACGGAAGGCATATCGTCCTCGATAGGATCAGGCGGGCCGAAGTCAAACTCTTCATCCATCACTATACTGTCCATTTGGTTTTCGTCTATCGGATGGAGCGGTTCTTTCTTCTTCTTGGGTGCTGCTTTCGGCTTGGTGGCAGACTTGGGTTTGGAACTGTCTACTTTTGGCTTTGGAGCTGCTTTGGGCTTAGGCGCTGCCTTAGGCGCTGTTTTCTACTCCCTGGGTAAGCATCTATCTTCGTAAAGAAACTCTACACACCTTCTTCGCAGCAGGCACAAAGTCACTCTCATCTCCGTCATCCAGAGTCACGTCCATGTCGAACTCGTCATCGGAAGCCATTGTCTTCAATGCGAAAGCTGTTGCCGCACGAGCGTAAGAGCGCGTCTGAAGCAGCGGTTTAATCGAAGTGGGAGTTGCGCGTTGCCTGCAGGTGGTATGGGGTAGACTGTAGTGAGGGAATGTGGGATGGTGGTGGTACGGAATAAGGTGAAGTGCTTGCCAACCTGGGCGCGTCCTGAGCATCGCGTGTTCTATTATGAACCTAGGGCAAGTCACGTGCACACGAAACGAGCTATGGGGACCGTGAAAATTGAAGGCGTGTCACGTTAGTCAGCGTGGATAAAACGAGTAACCGGTATACCTCAGTTTGGGATGAACACTCGCAAGATAAGAACTCGTCAGGCCATTTAGAAGAACATAAGAATCATGAACTCGATATTCTATTTTTGAAGTTCGAGATTACCAGTACTGTAACACATGGCTCACGCGTCGCCTCGCAACCGAACACGCATTCCTCTCTCTTCTGCTCAATATGCTTGTCTTGAACCTTCTTCACAGAGTCAATTGTCTAGAAGACACGGTGATGAGGTGATATACAGCTGATGGGGACATTTTTGACCGGCTTGTCATCTTGGACAGTGCAAGGACGATAACGATGCTTGCGACCTTTCGGTTGGGGAACTGTTTTCTACTGATGAAGAACCTGTTATTCATTTTCGCTGGTTGCTACACGCGCTTCGACGAGTCGCTGGCACATACAGCATACAGGCACACATTCTATCGCCCAGTATGCTTCGCAGAAGCGCTTGCTGGCCGGGCTGTTTCAAGTATAACTCGGTCACTTATGCAGCAATCGGTTTCATGCCTATCTGGCCTATATAGCCTTGGGGAGAACATGCCTGCGGATCCCCGTCAGCAGATCTCTGCTCTGCTCAAGGCGGCACTCCCCTATCATGCTCGCTGGGTTCCTCCTTCTTGCGGTGCCTTGGGCCGCTTTCGCTCTCCCCTCTCCCTCCATCGCCGTGAAGCGCACTCATGAGCGCCGCTCTGTCCTTCCCCACCAATGGGAGGAGCACAGCGATGCACACCCCGACATGCGTGTGCCTTTGCGTATTGCCCTGACCCAGTCGAACCTCGATGTCGCCTACGACGAGCTCCTCAAGGTATCCGACCCCGAGTCGCCCGACTTCGCCAACCATTGGACCGCTAAGCAGATCGCCCAGTTTTTTGCTCCATCGAAGGAAACTGTTGACACCGTCATTGCTTGGCTGGAAGACGAAGGCATCGACCGTTCCCGCGTCAAGCAAACGGATTCCCTGGGGTGGCTCCAAGTTGCCAATCTCTCCGTCACCGAAGCTGAGACGCTCCTTGATACCAAGTACAGAATCTACAAGCACGCCTCCGGTGCTCCTCATCTCGGCTGCGGTTCCTACTCTGTTCCCGAACATGTATCCAAGCACATCGACTTCATTACCCCTACTGTGCATTTCGATTCCCCAGTTAATGCCCATCGCCAGGAAAAGCGAAAGCGTGACGTTGAGCCAGGTATTGCGAAGACGATCGGCCAGCCACGGATCGGAACGACGCCAAAGCAAGGCGCCTCCCTCAGCGTCCCTAACATCATCACCGAACTGGAGCAGTGTGGGAGCCAAATCACCCCAATTTGTTTGCAGTCGTTGTACAAGATGCCATTCGACCTGCAGTTAGCGACCTCCAAAAACTCGTATGGTATCGTCGAGTACACCCCGCAGTCGTACCTCGCGACCGACCTCGACATGTTCTTCAAGCAGTTCCTCGCCAAGGCCGTTGGGCAACGTCCGACTTTGGACAGTATCGATGGCGGTGAACCCCAGACGGAGTTGGAAGGCTTTGGCTACAATGGAGAGTCGGACCTCGACCTCCAGTACGCGATGGCGCTTGTTTATCCGCTCAACCCAACACTTTTCCAAGCTGGAGACATCGTCGAGGGCGCCTCGTTCAACAACTTCCTTGATGCTATCGATGGCACGTACTGCACCTACGAGGGTGGCGACGATCCGACTCAGGATGGTGTTTACCCTGATCCAAACGGCGGCGGTAGGTGAAGTTTGTACGCCGCTTCATCCTGGTACTAACTGAAACAAGGATACGAGGGAACCGAGAACTGCGGGACATACGCCCCGACATACGTCCTCTCGACCTCTTATGCCTACAACGAGGCGGATCTGACCCCGTTGTGAGTACCTTTGGCTACAGCTGATCCTGGCAGCTGACCTATCCCTGGTCAGCTATGAACAAAGGCAATGCTCTGAGTACGCCAAGTTGGGCCTCCAAGGTGTGACCGTCCTCTACAGCAGCGGTGACAACGGTGTCGCCGGTAATGACGGACAGTGCCTGACGGCCAACGGGACCTACTCTGCAAGCGGGACTCGGTTCAATCCTTCTTTCCCCGGCACATGCCCGTATATTACTTCGGTCGGCGCTACGCAAATCAAGCCGAATGGGACCGTGTTCGAGGCGGAAGAGGCATGCGAGACGGTGATCTACTCCGGTGGCGGGTTCTCCAACGTCTTCCCGATGCCTTCGTATCAAGCCTCGGCGGTCAACTCGTACTTCGAGAAGTATCCACCCCCCTACACAGCAGCACAGTACAACAATTCTCGCACGGTGCGGGGCTTCCCGGATATCTCTGCTAACGGCGCGAACTACGTTATCGCAATTGATGGTGAGTTTGACCTTGTGTACGGCACATCTTGCTCCTCTCCAACGGTCGGCTCGGTCATTACTCTGGTCAATGATGCCCGTTTGGCGGCCGGCAAGAAGCCTGTCGGTTTCCTCAACCCGACGTTGTATGCGAACCCGTGGATGTTGAACGACATCACGACGGGCGGGAACCAGGGATGTGGGACAGCGGGATTCACCTCTGTGCCGGGCTGGGATCCTGTGACTGGCTTGGGGACACCGGATTATGGGCTTTTGGTTGCTAAATACCTCACGCTTCCTTGATCGCTCACTAGTTGACAACTGACAGTTGGGTTCAAACAGCGGACGATTCGTGACATGGATCCGTATGGGTGTATGTACAATGACAATGCAAAGAACATTAGACAGTGTTTGGGATGCGTAGGTGTGAAATGTGCTATATCCCATGCTAGGTTGTGAGGTGTGTGGTCGGAGGAGAGCGGGTGTGGTGGGATGGGGATAGTACTGATAAAGGTACGTGTAAAAGGGGGATTGTAAAGGAACGGAGATTGCCGAAGTGGGTGAAATGGCTACGTCATCGAAAGTGAGAGTGATTTCCTAAAAAGGAAATTGAACGAGTGACACGTTCGATTCCTTGAGGGTGTTGTGAGGGAGAGATATATAAACCCACCACACTTGCCCACTTGACTGTTCACCTCTCTCTCTCTCCCCTCCATGGCAACACTTCGACACCATAGGCTTATCATCGCCAGCATATTTCTCCCCGACACCGTATCTCTCTCTTCAACCGCCATCACACAGGCGCCCATTCCACAACAAGCGAATCTCATTCGAAACGCTAGCACAACAGTTCTCCCTCTCATACGCGTAGGAGGCACAACTCCTGCCCCTGAACAAGCGCAGAAGAGGCTGAGATTCGAAGAGTCTACCGTCAGTTTGTTGCAGGATCTCACCGTGCGTCCATCTCCAACACTCTCTCTTTGACCTCCACTCACACCATACATCTACAGTCCAAGAGCAGTTCTCCTCTCGCAACACCAGGATTCGAAGCCAACACAAACCCGTTCGCAGGTGGGTTCTCAAGTCTCCAGGAAACGCTCGGCAACATCCTCCCGGTGAAGAAGGATGAGAAACGCAAACCCCGCAGACAGCCCTCCTCGCACGGCCTCAGCAGGTCTCAGACACGCAAGTCCGTTCGTCGCTCGTCTTCCGTCTCACATCCTACCACCCCGCTCGTACGGAACGCCCGCATGCAGGCATTTGACATCCTCCACAATCCGCACGGAAACGTAGGCCTTCAGAATGCCGTACACAGCGTCAGTGCGCCGGACGGACCGTTGCAGGAAAAGCTCTGGGTCGGCATACTCGGCACCGCGACCGACGGGTTTGACGACGAGCTCAAGGGGGAAGTTGATCTGCGCATGCGTGAGGAGAGCGAGAGTGCCGTTGTCTGGCTCGGAGACGACGAGTTTGATAAGTACTATCACGAGTTTTGCAAGCGGGTGAGTCCCTCCTTCCTTTGTTCACACACGCGCTGACTGCTCCCAGGTCCTCTGGCCAAGCTTGCACTACGCCGTCCCAGATGCACCGAGGACAAAAGTGTTCTATTCCTCCACATCGTATGCACAGTATAAAGCCGTGAACCAAAAGTTTGCCGAAGTGATCGTGAGCAACTACAAGCCTGGCGATATTAGTGCGTTCCTTCCCTTGTTCTGCGACGCGCACTAACAATCCCAGTATGGATAAATGACTACCACCTGTTCCTCGTCCCCCAGCTCGTGCGTGCTCAACTCCCAGACGCACCCATAGGCTACTTCCATCACGTCGCCTTCCCCTCATCCGAGATCTTCCGCTGCCTCTCCGTGCGCGAAGAGCTCCTCCGCGGCATACTTGGTGCCGACCTCGTCGGTTTCCAGACCCACAACTTTGCCCGCCATTTCCGGCAGACCGTCACCCGGATTCTGCAAGCTGAGGGCGTGCCAAAAGGCATCCAGCTCGACGGCGCCCACTTTGTCGATGTCTCCGTCTTTCCTATCGGTATTGATGTCAAAGCCTTCGAGGAGAAAAAGCGCGATCCAGAAGTGCTCGAGTACTGCTCCATGCTTGCTGAGCGCTATGCAGGCTTGAAACTTATCGTCGGCAGGGACAAGCTCGACTTTGTCTCCGGTGTCAGACAGAAACTCCTTGCCTTCGAAGAGTTCCTCGACAAGCACCCCGAGTGGCAGGGAAAGGTCGTACTTATCCAAGTCGCCCTCAGCACGACAGAAGAAAATGAGCAGGAAGGCCACGTATCGGAGATCGTCACCCGTATCAGCAGCCGCTTCTCAACTTTGACATATCAACCCGTCGTCTTCCTCCACACCGAGGAGCTCACGTTCTCCCAATACTTGGCGCTCTGTACCATGGCGGACGTGTTCCTTGTCACCAGTCTGAGGGAGGGAATGGCCCTCCGCTCGCATGAGTTTGTCGAGTGCCAGACAGAGCGTAAACGACCTCTAGTCTTGAGCGAGGTGTGTCACTTTCCTCGCCTCCGCTCACGCCCTTGCTAATACTCCGCAGTTCACAGGCACATACAGCTACAGCGGATTCCGCTCCTGTATCGCTATCAATCCCTGGGACTACCGCGAATCCGCGCGTGCGATCTACACAGCGCTCACGATGCCTGACTCGGAAGCCGCTTCCCGTTGGGAGGACCTGCACAAACACGTGATCACCCAGACCGCCCAGAGCTGGGCCACCTCCCTCGTCTCCCGGTGCGAGAGAGTGCATGAGGAGCACCGACGCAGGCCTGTTGAGTCCATCCCAGAGCTGAACGTGGCGCAAGTCAGAGGGGCGTACAACATCGCCCGAGACAGGCTGATCCTGCTCGACCTGGAAGGGACGTTGTGGCACGTCTCCAATGCGTACCTTATCCATACCGAGGGCTTTTCCCCGCCCAAAGAGATGCTCGAGCTGTTGGAAAAGGTCACGCGCGATGAGAGGAACAGGGTGTACGTGCTCAGTGGGAGGGGCACAGCAGATTTGGAGGCTATCGGGAATCGCGTGCCTCGCTTGGGCCTATGGTACGTCCCCGCATTCCCCGCGTACCTGAGCGACCAGAACTAACGAACTCACAGCGCGGAAAACGGCTGTTTCGTCCGTCCTCCCGGAGAGAAACAGTGGAGGGATATGGTCCCTGGGTTTAACAAGGACTGGCAGGGACCCTGTGTGGAGATCTTGCAATATGTGAGTTGGATTGCTTTACGTTTCAGAGGGGAGTGCTGATTGATTGCGTTGAATTAATTTTATGTAACTTGGTGCTCTTCCCGATCTTATGGTGACGGTTATGCTCGATGTTGTCTCCCCGTCTATGGACACCGCCCTCCCTTGTCCATCGCCCACCACCTCCCCCCCTCCGCCTGTCACCCATGCCGGCCTGCTCCACGGGTATGCCTACCGTTCCTCGCGATATACATCGCCATCGTTGTTCTCTACCTCCATCATGCCGGCTCGCTCGGTCGTCGGCCCATCCTCATCCCCCCCACTAATCTTGACGCCCCATTGTCCGCTCGTTCACCAACGCATGCGCATCGTCGTCGCTCCCCTGGATGTCCATCTTTTGTTGCCGAACACCCATATACACATTCGCATCCTTATGCTGCCGTGCGCTCTCGTTTGTGCTGGCTCTCCTCCCTCGTTGGCTTTCCCAGTTCGCCGAACGCACCCCACACAGCTTCATAGAGAAACGCGGCGCGTCTGTACTCTGGCGTTACTACACTGGTGACCTGTCCGATACAGCGGCCCTCCAGTGGGCGCGTCGTCAATCGGCCGAGGCTCAGAACCACATCTTCGACAGCCTCGGTGAAAGATTCGGTCTACGCATCATCCCCGGCGCAACGGCCTTCCTCGTTTTGCCCAAGAACGTGAGCCGCAGCACCGCCGTCGGGTCTATCCTACATATTGGCGAAGACGATCTATCCGCGCCTCTTCCACAAGGGGAAAGCCTGCCCATGTCCCCCGACCTGGAGGAAGAAGAGGAACACTTTGATTTCATTCTCGTCGTGAGCGGGGACGAGAGGCTTATTCAGTGAGTTCTCAGGTTTCGCAACGCATGGGATGTTGATTGATTAATTAACCTTGTAGACGGCTGAATGGGCTTAGACATGTTGAGTCTGTGTCAACGAGCTTAAAGGGGAGTGATGCCAAGTGGAGATTGTCAAGTGAAGAAGAGACGTACTCAGCTCTTCAGGAGATCGTCCGTCTTTGACCTGGAACAAGTCCGTCATCTCTGATACTCCACCCAAATGCATGTTCCTCCACAAATAGAAGCAGCGCTCTCAGTTCAAATGAACCTACTGTATAGGGAAAGGATTGTATTACAAGCACAGACGATACAACGTCTGGAAATTGACGCCTTGATGGCATTGTCATTTGTGGTCACTCATTCTGGACCGGCGTGACCGTGTCCTTCCACCTCACTGGTGCGATTTCATCTAAGACTGTCCCTCCCTCATTCCTTGAACGGAGCCGCAGTTTACCGGACGCACTTATGAAGCGAGTAGTGCGGGCTGGTGCTTTATCGAACGTGTGAGACTCTGTTGGACCTCTCGGAATATGAAAAGAATTCACCTGCAGCTCATCACATTCTCATATCCCATTGCGAGTGTTAGTGACGACTGATAATACGGCACAAGTGTCCCTCGCTCATCCGAATACGCTTCACATCCGCTTTGTTGCCGTCCAAAACTGTGTTACTGCCAGGGTCAAGACGTTAGAACTGTCCCTCCATCCAAGCAGTGCACCCACCATAAGTGAACTTCAACAGCGTGTCCGGTTGCGCTGCATATACACTGTCGATGCTTTTCCGGGAAGTGTGATCGACGTGAAACCCGAGCAGCTCAGCAAGCTCGAGTACTTCAAGCACTGAGAGTTGCAGGTCCGCATGGGTGCCCCATTTCAGCGCTGTGGTGATGAGCGGCTGCAGGGGGAATGGGATAAGGAGTGAACGCACGTCCGAGGTTGACCCACAGTCCTCTAGGCTTCAACAGCCTATGGATGTTTGCCAGGAAGTCAATCACGCTCTGGCTCATGTCGATGAAAAAGAGGGTCACGACAGCATCAAACACCCCTGTTTCGTGTTCAAACACATCTAGGAAGTCCCCCTCCACCAGCTTGACGTCTACGTTAGGTCGATGGTCGGGGAAGGTGATACGCGAAAAGCGCGCGTTGGGAAGTGCTTGGTGTGTCCATTTCGTGCTGAAGGGGTGTAGCGAATGCGTGTGTAGTGACGGAGTGAGGGAGCTGTTGACTAGAAGACGATAGGTGACGATGGAGCCGTAATCGAGCTCATTGGCGGTAACGTCGAATCCTGTCAAATATCCAACATCAGTCTACAAATCTACAGCGTGGCTAAGCTTGCTCACCCAGATCAGCAATGTCACTCGCCAACCTGCCCATCCCGCTCCCTGGTACGAGCACCCGCTTCCCGCCACTGCTCAATCCATTCGCTTGGGGACCGAAGAAGTGTGAGAGCGCCTCGAGCACAGGAGGGAATACGGCATCCCTCTCCGGCTTTCCTTGTGCGGACCAATCCCTCGACAAGTGCCCGAACGAGAGGTCCACCAAATGGTAGTCCGCGTCCTCCTCTTCCCCGATCTCGCTTTCCCCCACCTTGTACACGTCCCTCGCATGTCTTGCCACCTCAGTCGCAAACTTGGCATTCACCGCTATTCCCTTGCGTGCAGCATCAAAGTGTTTGTCGTACCCCAGCTTCTGAGATAGGGCGATCTTCGTGGGTGACTGCCGGAGGTAGCGAGACTCTTTCTTGAAGATGACGTCCAGGGCAAGGTGGTGGTAGTTTTCGTAGCTGTTGATGGTATTTGCGAGCCCCGGGGGAAGATGGGAGAGGTGTTTGATGGTCTTGACCGCCAGCTCATCAGACGCGTTTGACTCGCCGACAAGGGGTCGTAGCGGAGGGTGACGATCGGAGGCCAGAGGGGATATGAGGGCTTCATGCAAAGCATCAGCCCGTTCAGAGAGTCGAGATAATATTGGATGGAGTTGTAGGAGGTTGGAGGAGCACTGAAGGGCGAAGTAACAGAAGAGGAAGGTGGTCAGGACAAGAGGGAGACAACGGGTGAGGTAGAGAGAGCTGCGCATCGTCTCTGATTGCTTTGACGGCTGAGCAGCCTGTATGGGATCACATATTAATAAAGCGACAAACAACATGTATGAACTTACTTTGGGTGAAATCAAGAGTAATGTGCCTCGTCCACAGTCAGGCTGAGCTCGACGTTATATCCTTATCGTAAGAGGTTGAGCTCTCGCGAACATTCGGTATTGCGAGCACTCCGCAGTGCATAGACATCACAATTAATCACAATAATTCTTGGTATCTCTCCATGATATGAGCCCGACGAAGCGAAGTAGTAGAAGAAGATGGAGGACGCTGACTCGAGTCCAAGCATGGTAAGGAAATGTACCCGAACAAGTCGGCGTTCAGGGCATCACTAGTCAACGTGCTGTCTTGATCTGGATATTTAGGTTGCATCACCCGGGAAAGTTACACAAAAGAAAATAGATCGAGTGTTGTACAACATGGCGGGTCATCGTTGATCCATGCGAAAACAACAAAATGAGTAGGGCTGCCAGGTGTGAACTAATGTCTTTCCAGACAGCCCGACATAGCGTGGTAGGGCTGCCAACAATTGATCAAAGAGCACAACGATAGGTTAGGACAATGACAGGTTCAGACAATGGCACTCGTCTAACTATGCCTTCAACAGCATGAACTCCGTCGCCTTGACCGACAAGGGAAAACGGCAACTTTTATCACAGTCGACAAGGAGCGCGCAGATCTAGTTCATCTATTTAGACGCGACCCATTGCACATCTGCTTGTGGCAGCTAAACACAGTCCGTAAAAACATGGTGAGATACATTTGCTTCAGGCGGGTGCCACTCACAGTCTCTCAGACTATCAAGATAGGACTCGCCTTCTATCATAGGGGCCTAAACGACCACGGGGTGGCAACAAGTTTCCGCTGGAGCATTGTTGCGCAAGACTCTAGGGCCCCCGATACATATCCTTTCCAGGAGAATCAAGTAGACGACAGCTCAGGACGGTGGGAGACGAATCACCTCAGCGAGATCACGCTGTCGGCGAGTGTGGCCTATGCGGGGTGCATCCTCGTGAGCTCGTCGCTCGATTTCGAGGTGCCTGAATTCGACGAGCTCATCCAACAGTATGGTCTTCACATGGATCCACATATCTTACCCCCAGGTTACGAATTCAGCTGCGCATGGTGGGCGATTGGAGTGCTGATATATCTTCACGAAAACGACTTCATCAACCTTCCTTCTCATGAAGAACCTTTGGAACTGTACAGTAGATTTTTAGCTAGAGCGCATTTCCTACTGATACAACGGCTGCATGCGATCCGGCATGGTGTTACTGTACAGGACAATGCACCAGTGGTGCAATTGTAGATGTGAATACATACAGATAGATTTTAGAAGAAAAGGGACGAGCCTCGGAGCTTCTGCCGACCTCCGGCAAGTGGACATAGTAACAAATGACTCCGTTTGCTTCACAGCCACTCATAGTTGCCGGGGTCATAGCGACAAGTTATAAGAACAATATTTTGTCTCGACAATCCGCAAGAATGCTTTTTAGGGAAACGTACAAGCCCCCTCGTTGCATCAGTGAGTTCAGTGCCAGGACCCGAGCGAAGGAAATGGAGGAGGGATGTGCAGAGGGCGCTCATGAAGACAATCCTTTTGACGACTTTGGCATAAGAGTCATTACTGATCCGGCTGAAGCGTTACACGTGTTCTATCAGCCTCCCGTTCACATTCCGGAAGATATTTCGCCAGATTTTGATGAAGTCGCTCTGCTGCCGGAGCTACGTGACGAAGATATAGATAAACTGACGGATGTGAAGATTCTATCCGCCACAGACAACGGCAATGTCGCCTATAAGGCTTCACTGGAGGGAAAACAAGTCTTTATTAAAGCAGTAATGTCACCGCTCGATAGACATGTCGGACTTGCTCATAGAAAGACAGTATCCGCCGCCCAATGATGAAGAGGTCACTGGTGAAGACAGGTTCTGCACTGAGCGAGCCGTCTACGCAGCGTTTCGGCACGCTTACGAAACCAATCCAGAATCCCTTCCTCGTTGTTACGGCTGGCGTCAGAATATCCCCCCTGACAGCATGTTAGGCAACTTAGTGGCGGGATATGCCATCCTGGTCACAGAGTTCGTGGATGGGGCATCCCTGGCGGGGATGCCAATTTCCAAAGAGCTCAAGTACGCGGCACTCCGCGCCATGATCGACGTGCTTGCTGCAGGTGTGGTTCACCTGGACATCAAACCCGAACACTTTGTCATCCGCCCCGTACCTGGTACTCACGTAGTGGTGATCGATTTCGATTGTGCGATGTATGGCCCAGCTGCTGAACGATGGTTGGGTATCAGCATTCAGCAAACCTGGAATATGATGTCCAATGTCGAACAATACGGTATGTTTACCTTGAATGGAGAAGTTTCCCGCTCTGACCTTACATCTACAGACTGTTGAAGTCATTTCTGGGCCCTCGCTCGTTCATCGTCTCGACAAATACAGGACAGATTGTTTCCTGGCCTTCCTTTCCTGGTAACGACCACCTATCTATGTTGTTGAGACTGCAAGCTATGTACAAATTGCCTCGCAACTTTCATTCGCAACTTTCTCCAGATATCACAAATAAAGAGATTTGACTGGATTCTATTATCTTGTTACGTTAACAGTATTTGACTGCGCTCCAGACTTTCGAGGCGAGAAGCATCGGTAAATTAAGCTGTCCACATGGCCAGGCAAACAGGAATGGCTCCCCATCTGAGCAACATGCGAGTACCTAAGGCCATCCATTGAACTGTATCTGTGGTCAGCTCCCGCAAGACAATGTGTCTGCGTTTGACATAACGTAGATCACCGGTTCGCGGGTCAACCCAGTTTGTAGGTCACTTTCCCTGACCTCGCTCATGTAAAATTGCGATAACACTGCAAATTCAATGTTATTTCTCAAACTGTGGGCACAGAGGGTGCGCTGTCAATAGTAGCTGCTGCTGGACAGTTTCGAGCATTGTGACCAGCAGTTCTACAGATTCTGCAGAGGCGCGGACCAGTTCTCCGGCGCTTTGGCTGTCCCTCTCCTACACCTTCCTCCTGTCCATCTGGTACAACAACTCGCATTTCGACCAGAAGCTGGCTGGCCATCTCGCCTGTGAGTGGTCCAGAATCTTGGAGTCGCTTTCGCTTTGTTCGTCGTCGCTTTCGCTTTGTCCGTCGTCGCTTTCGCTTTGTCCGTCGTCGCTTTGAAAGAGTCTCATTTGCTTGTCAAAGTGCGCTGACCTCACGGGTGAGGAGTGTGAGCTGATGGGTCATAGCAACTGCCGCCTTTGCCAAGTGATCAACTGAGTTCAAAATCGATGTTGGAGAGCTGCTGTGGTGTCTGGAGATGCGATCCTTGATGAGAGTGGACTGGGAGAGTGCTTCATGAGCGGTCTTGGGCGTCTGAGAGACCCAGGGTTGGGCTGGCGAGTCGGAGATCACCGGAGACGTTGGCGTTCGCAGACGCACATCCAGCTTTGAAATCACTATATCTGGGTCGAATGGCACTAGTCCAGCACCACGGAATCCGCTCTTGATGTTTTGGGTTGTGAATACTTTATCAAATGCCGCTCGAAATGCTGGGAAAAACTCGTCCTTGGTGACATGGGTGATGCTGGCTTGGATGAGATGTGAGATTTGTGCGCCATATGCTTTCTTTAAAGGACCGAAAAGGCTGACATCGAGAGGCTGGGTGAGATGAGAGGAGTGTGCTGGTAAACAGATTGGAATGATGTCGTTGCATTTGCAATAGTCATTGAATTCAGCATTGACATGACTCTCATGTCCGTCGAGCACCAGCATCCGCCAGCGACCTGTTTGACGAATTCGGGTATGCTGATCAAAGTGTCGAATCCATTCTAGACCGGTAGCATTGTCTGTCCAGCCAGTTTCAGTGGTTTTGACAACCCAATTTGCTGGAATGGCGCCGCTTGTGTACCAGGGGGCAAGATGATACCGGCCGGCAACACAGAGAAATGGGGGGACGATGTGACCGTCTGCTGCAATGCAACAGATGGCCGTTGCCCATTCTCGATTGCCCGACTGGATAGCCTTTGGTCTGGCAGTCCGCTCAGAGCGTGTCACAACCATGGCAGCTCGGATCATTCCCATGGCAAAGCCAGTTTCGTCGAAGTTGTAGAAATCGATGTCTTGGATGCCATACTTTGCTTGCATATTGGCAACAAGGCGGAACCAGGCACCCAGAGTCTCCGGATCTTCTTTCAGGGCTCGCTGGTGGTCATATGGGTGAGAAAAGCGGGTTTGCAGCTCTGGTCGTCGAGCAATGAAGCGGTCGGTCCAGTTTTGTCCAACACCTCTCCCCGTCCGCTTGCCCAGCAGGAGATCAGCCATATCTCGCACATCTGCTCTCCGGGGCGAAAACCCTCTGGCATCCAGTGCCAGTATGTACTGGACAAGCGCCTCCTCTTCTGCAACGGTCAGATTTGCCAGCTTGCTCCGTCTATCTGCCTGGGAAGCTGTTCCTCCCATCCTGCGCTGCAGCGTCGTATTGGGCACGTTGTACAGTTTTGCAGCATGACGAATGGACAATTCTGGGTTGGTTCGGATTGCCTGGATCGCCAGCAGCACTCTACGCTCTCTTGAAGCAGATGACATTATTTTAAGCAAGATATGGTGTAAAGAAAATTTTTCGCAATAGTAACGACAAAAGTGACCCAGGGACTGGGTTGACCCGCGAACCGGTGATCTACGTTACCTGTATGAGCGTCGATCTTCGGCTTGCTACCTCAGAGGCACCACCATTCGTCGCCTGCAGCTGGCTGACAGAGGATGAACAGTGCGAGAGGTGCTGTCACAAGTTGTGGTGAATTTAGTAGAACTGGAAGGGAGTTTGCATTCAGACCGTGCCGCATTGATATGGGTCGTGACACGAGTACGGCCACTTGTCCTTGCCGCCCCGCAACCTTGATAAGTACGTGGAGATGCTGATCCGTGCAAATAAACCCAAACCGGCTCCCTCGTCGAGAAGAAGGCGGGACCTGCGGGTGTTGGGGAGGGCCTCTTTGCCGCATGTAGTAAGCGGTCTGTAGGATGGCCATAACGTTGGGCAGAACATTCACTTGTTCTGAACCGTCGTAACGAAACTTCCAAGAAGGCTTGTTTCTCCAGCGAGGCGGTTGCTATGCCAGGGAAACAAAGTCTGGGCCAATCGTTGGGGCGGATGTTGGGGCGGAACGAGAAGCTGAGCGGGCGGGGGCATCACACCATCTCCAAGTCTATAACCGAGGAGGTCCGGTTTGTGAGGGGGTGAGGTGTTACGCAGTGCCTTGTCCCAGTGAGGGAGATAGAACCCGGCATGACATTGATCGACTGTGATAGATACCTTGGAGAAGGGCGCCGGAATAGCGGATGGTACCTCGCCGTGCACTGTTCCGGGAGCAAAATGGTTTCTCAGCAGCCTAAGCGCAGCTCGTACACGTGGCAAAAAGTCCCTCTGAAGAGCAATGTGAATGTCTCCCTCGTCAGAGCATGCAGGAAGCGGGTCTGGTTCCAGCGGCCCGTTCCACAGAGACGTGACTGGGATGGCAGCCAGCCAAGGGGCCAGTTCGACCACAAATTGGTCGAAACATGCTGAATTGCCGTAAATGAGTTGCGGAGCGGTTTGAAGCCAGAGGTTATTTGTAGTGGAACTGCCACGTTTGCTGTGCAGTGTAGAATCGACTATGTCCTCTCCACGAGCGCACAAGAAGTCTAAAAGACTGTGTGGGTTGGCTATCGGTGGACCACCGGGCATCCCGACTCGGGATCTAGGTGGCCAGAGAGGAGGCCAGGATTGGAGTGTCACTGGGGGTTCCGCCTGCTGTGGTGTTACCCAAAATGTGGAAACGGTTGCTTGTTGGGCCATCGTCTGTCATAGGGAGATTGGTTGAGGTAGAGGACTCAGAGTGTGCTGCCAGCAAGGACCTTTAAGAGATTGCCTCCCCAAACGGAGTATAGACGAGAAAAGTAGTGTCACGTCTCAGCCTCCATATGATCCAACTTGCTCCCGGTCTAAGCACAGCCTTAACCGCCAGCACGACAAATATTGTTTGAGACGGGAGAACCAATGGCACGACAATAGCTCGTTACGTGTATTGGAAACAAATTAATATATGTTGAACAATAAACTATGCACATGCAAAGCCCGCCTGATCGACCTTTGTGTGTGTGCCGCGAGAGAAACACCGGTGTGATGGCGGACGACGTCCAGTGCCGCATTGTAGTCGCGTTTTCACGACATCATGGTCGTCCAACAGTACTAGTTACCAGCCTGAGGACAACACCTCAGCACAAGCAGAAATCCGGTCGCAATGATGGTTGCAGACGGCCCGACGTCGGGCAACCGTATGTCCCTCCGTTTCCAGCAATGTTTCAGGATCTTCTGGAATGCAGACTTGGCTCGAGGTGGCTTGAAAAGTTGCATCAATTCTTCATATCCCGCGAACAGCTTTGGGACAGGCTGACGAGATGGAAGGCTGAAACTGCAGAGTAGCCGAATAATTTGAAATCGTGCCATCAGTCTTGAGAAAGAGGGGAGGGATGACAGAGGAGACGATAAGTCCCTTCAGACAGCCGAAACGATTTTCAGGCCGTGCTCCCTTTTGGGTCCTGCCGGTCCGTTTTCTGCAGTTTATCTTTCCCACATGGCGGGTTGGGTGGATCGACCCGCGTCGGAAAGAGATAGAGGTACCGCACTCAGAGAGTTGCGATGATACTTTCCTTCATCCGCGCACATGTAGTTGGTCCTCCTGCAATCTTGCAATACATGGACCTTCCAATGAGTACCGCTATTGTCACACACATATGTCTATATCCACAGTTCTATATTACCCACCACCGTAGTCGAAAAATGCCATATTATCCAGAGCTGCCTATTCTACTGCCATCCAATGCAGGCGAACGAGACAAGAACCCTGCCTCACATCCACCCATACGTGATCTTCCCGTCGATGATGGCCGCGTTGACCTTCGTCATCAGGATTTCTCCTTGCGGCACTTTGATGATATCTCGGTCAAGCAGAACCAGATCAACACGCTTCCCGACCTTGATCGACCCTAGCTCTTTCTCCTGGAACGCCACATAGGCTGCGCCGAGCGTCATCCTGTGCAGCGCTTCTTGCCGCGTGAGGTTTTGCTCCGGAAACCTATGACCTCAAGGTTGGTAAAGAATAAAAAGGCGAGGCGCGCTACATAGCAGGCCTGAGGCTCATGAGGGGATGTGCCGTCAGGCCGGAGTCGTGATACGGCGGCGTAAACCCCAAGCAAGGGATTGATACCTTCCACTGGGAAGTCCGATCCTCTCGCTAACTTTGCGCTGCTGTCAAACAGCGTACGCCATGCGTAGGCACCTTTGACACGTTCAAAACCTTGTCAGGCAGTTAGCGACGCCTTGTAACAGAGGAAGGGGGCGAACTAAGCGCAATTTTGCGTAACCGACGTCCCGTGTGCTGTCACAACCAAGGTACGTTGAAGACGTGTACAAATACTAGGAACGTACGCATGGGTACGTTGCATACTGGCAATCACCTCCCAGCTTGCTGAAACGCTGAATGTCCTCTTGGGTTAAGCTTTGCGCATGTTCGATGCGCGGTTGACGATATGCCTGCTCTAAACCCCTCGATCCGCTCTCAAAAGCATTGGGTGCGGCGTTGTTTGCTCGATCCTACGTAGCAAAAGTAAGAAACGATCTTAAAAACTTCAGGTGAACTCACTTCTATACAATGGACACTCTTCGAGTGATATCGATGTGAGTACCCAATTTGATTTTCCAGAGTTCGCGTACTACTTGCCAGACCGATCAAACTTTTGTCAATACCAAGGGACATTTACATTCATCTTGACTCACATCTTCGATGAAACCCGTGATGAGAGTTGACATTGCTTCTGGAGTACTCAAAAGCAGCGGATTTTTTGTTCGGCTTGTCTAATGATCATGTAATTCTGGTCCAGGAAGTGCACATCATTGCTGACCTGAGAACAGCTCTAACATGACCACCCCAGCAATCCTACAGCTCGTACTTGGCTGTTAGATGTAAACTTAAAAAAGCCCGAAGGAACTTGCGTGCTGTCCATGAAGAATTTGTCGCTTCTTATGTCAAGACGGTTATCGGCAGATCCGAAGAGCTTCCCTTCCCAATACGCGTCACCGTCAATATGGGCCATTACAGCGACGCGTATCTGACGTCATCGTTGATATCACGGACAGGAATCATCTCCTTATCCGTCGTCAGAGATAATGCTAATCGAAATGCGGACGAAGCGCGCCTCGCGAAGAAATCGACGTAGTTCGGATATGTCGCCGCATCTTGGATATGTGTGAAGCCATGGTCAAGAGCGTCTCGCATGGCGGTTTTATCGTACGTGAACAGGTGTGCCTCGCCGTCAGGGGATCGCTTCGCAGCTGGATGACAATCGAGAGACGTTGACAAATTCTTGCAAGAAGAGGGCATACCGATGAGCTGCCTTGCAATTATCCACGAAAACGCTAGTCGGTTGCCCGCTTTCGTTCCGCACAATGAGGCCGCCGTCAACCGCTGGAGGCAGAGGGCTGAAAATCTCGAGAACTCGTGACGACACTCAAGATGATTGTACATCGATGCGATCAAGCAAGACTGGTCGTCCTTTCAGCACTGGAAACTCTCCATCCTCCCATAATGGCTGATTCCATCCTCCCGCTTGTATGCAAACGGATGTGCTGCAAATATCGGCCCAGTCTTATGCTTGTTCCGCCGCCGTTTTTAATCTCCTCTGCAAGCAGTCAGATACGCTGGAGGATCGAGGTAAATATCCGTGCGCCTTGAACCCACATCAGCGACGAACGATGGATCCACGACCATACATTCAAATGTTCGCCAATCCAGTTCTGCCGTGTAGATTTTGGTTGTTTGCGAGCATAGAACGAACGTTGCCGGAAGACAAGATTTAGGGGATTCCCATAGTATCAGCACATCAGCGATGATGACGCCGCTGACAAGAGCTGGAAAACGAGCTCGCAGGCTCAGGAAGTCGGGGCTTCATCGCTGTTTGGGAGGGAGTGTCCCGCTGAATGTGGCGTTCTTTCGTAGCGCATTTGGCAGCATCAAGCGCTCTTTGGCACGATCTGCAGCCATCTTTCACCTTCTGACCTCAAACATGAGTGAAATAGGAGGACAAGTTGTAGAGTCTTTCTTACCAGAATATTATGGACCTCGTCGACGAAGACGTCGGAGGCAACGATGAGGACGCGCATTCACGCGACGTCGACAGCCGATCCTAAGAGTGCCATTTCCTGCAGACGATCTCTCATATTCAATTGTACTGCTCAAATCTTGTCCTACAGTCAGGCAGAAGCAGCGTTCAGCGCTCGTCGCTGCCATCAACAGCCGTGACACACACGCCTGCAAGACTGAGGGCGTCCTCCGGCGCCCAAGGGTAGTTGGTGGGATACAAGTAGTCAAGTCATTTGGCGAGGATGGAGACCTGGTCCTCCCGTTTGCTCTGCGGGATAACGGCCATATACATACATACACTGATCTTCAAGGATGTAGCCGATGTATAGGTTCCCACTGCGAGGGTGCGCTTGTTGTTGTAGTCTTTCCAGCTCTCCTCCGGATCAGTTAGTCAGTTAGAGGGAGCATGAGGTCCGTATCGTGGGATGTACAACGCCATATTCGGGTATTGTACGTTCGGAGAGCACCAAAACTCTTGCTGTACGAACAGAGAACAGGAAAGCGACGAGTATGGTGATGGCTGAGAATTGGTCAACAAGAAACCTACGGAAAACAGAGTAGGCTATGCGCACGCTTGTGAATAGGAAGCAGTGGCTGTGCACCGGTTATCGCCGCGGAGTTGTCAGTCCTTGGCTTCTTAACCTCTCTCGTGTCTTCCTCGACCATGGCGATATATGTCATCACTCTACCCTCCCTTTCCCTCTTATACCCTTCTGTGTGCACCTAGCCCAGTCACATTGTCAGGGCTATATCTTTCCCATACCTCTGTCCATATCATGACCAACTCGATCGAACACAAACCCATCACAGCTCTCCTGGACTACTGCACCCAGCCACACTTCTACGTCAACCAACGAAGATGCGTTCAACGACCACAGCCAACTATATCGTCTAAGGAATACGCCCTGTAGATCCGAACAGCGATACAGGCTATAGTCAAGAAAGTAAATGACAGTGATGGAGAGCGTACAAGAGTAAAGTCAGTGCGTCCTTAGTCTTGCTCTCACCGCACTCCTCAACGCAGAACAGCCGCCTTCGATCTGATGCTCCAGACGCACCCATCCACCCCATGCACGCATCCCTTTTCCTCAACGACCGAGAGAGACGGTGTCGGGCGGGTTGTATGCGCTCTTGATGCGGTGCGATTTAGGTTAACAGTCCATCGTCCACCGTGCGTTTCTAGCCTCCTCGTGTGTCGAAATTAACCTAACGACCCGTATTCAGTCCTGCCGATACAACTCTTATGGACTCGTATACCAATACTACACTATGCCCGCTCAACTACCACAGCGAGCCAGCACATCCTCTCTGTCCTGCTGCCCCATCGCAGTGACGTACCCCTCCTCGTCATCTCGCCCTCTTTCCTTCTGTTGCGTCCGCATCTTCCTCTCGGAGAAGTGCCCCTACTCGCAAGGCAACAACTAGAAGGAAGCGCTCCCATTTCTCCATTTCACTTGGATTGCCAACCGTCCAAGACAAGGTCCCCCACCTTCTGCGTTCGCACCGAAACAACTCGA
>NW_024467210.1:869707-875536 GCF_000292625.1 Dacryopinax primogenitus | reverse complement strand
TTTTCCTCAACGACCGAGAGAGACGGTGTCGGCGGGTTGTATGCGCTCTTGATGCGGTGCGATTTAGGTTAACAGTCCATCGTCCACCGTGCGTTTCTAGCCTCCTCGTGTGTCGAAATTAACCTAACGACCCGTATTCAGTCCTGCCGATACAACTCTTATGGACTCGTATACCAATACTACACTATGCCCGCTCAACTACCACAGCGAGCCAGCACATCCTCTCTGTCCTGCTGCCCCATCGCAGTGACGTACCCCTCCTCGTCATCTCGCCCTCTTTCCTTCTGTTGCGTCCGCATCTTCCTCTCGGAGAAGTGCCCCTACTCGCAAGGCAACAACTAGAAGGAAGCGCTCCCATTTCTCCATTTCACTTGGATTGCCAACCGTCCAAGACAAGGTCCCCCACCTTCTGCGTTCGCCACCGAAACAACTCGATTCAGAGGCTGCCAGAACGAGAAAGCATATATGTGCTACGGAGCGGCGATCAAGGAAGGGACGAAGACACATTCGACGATGATGTACTACCTATCTACCACATCTGACGCGGGCTTCATTGGTTTCATTTATCTGATGTTCCTTCCCGAGCACGACTTCAGCGCCGATATGTGAACGAACCTCGACGACGGTCGACATGCCAGGATGTTCTAAATTTTGCTCCTCCGGTGCCCAGAATACCATTCGTCTGCCGCTCATCATACCTATCAGATACACGACCGACCATGGCAATCAAGGCATCGTCTTTATTAAAGCAGTAATGTCACTACTCGATAGACATGTTGGACTTGCTCATAGAAAGACAGTATCCGCCGCCCAATGATGAAGATGAAGAGGTCATTGGTGAAGACAGGTTCTGCACTGAGCGAGCCGTCTACGAAGCGTTTCGGCACGCCTACGAAACCAACCCAGAATCCCTTCCTCGTTGCTAAGGCTGGCGTCAGAATATCCTCCCTGACTGTATGTTAGGCGAATTAGTGGCAGGATATGCCATCTTGGTCACGGAGTTCGTGGATGGGCCATCCCTGGCGGGGATGCCAACTTCCAAAGAGCTCAAGTGTGCGGCACTCCGCGCCATGATCGACGTGCTTGCTGCAGGCGTGGTTCACCTGACAATCAAATCCGAACCTTTGTCATCCGCCCCGGACCCGGTACTCACGTAATGGTGATCGATTTCGATTGTGCGATGTATGGCCCAGCGCTGAACGATGGTTGGGTATTAGTATTCAGCAAACCTGGAATATAATGTCCAATTTCGAAGAATACGGTATGCCTCCCTTGAATGGAGAAGTTTCCCGCTCTGACCTTGCATCTACAGACTATTGAAATTATATCGAGAAATACATCCCAAGTGCTCCATGCTATTGGATTCGTTCTTCGATGGCGCACGTGAACACCTTCTGGCTACCGGGCTCTCCGATCAAGTTCAGCAAGGCGAGTGCCCGCGTCACCGGTACTAGAGGGGAGTGGACGATCATTGCCGTGGTTCCTGCGACCATCACTATCGAATGTGCGAAATCTATTGGTCGTTGGACCCAAGGAAGACGGCGGCATATTCGAACTCAATCGGCGATAGAAGGCTAACGACCTCATCCCACGGGTCTCCAACAATGGCGTCGCCCGGGCATTGAAATGCAAGTACATTGTCAGTCTGCGAGCTTTGCGACTGTACAAGCGAGAATCGATAGAGTAGCTAACAACAAGGTTACATGGGCGGGCCTGATAGTCGCCGACCTGCAACTAGCAAATCCTTATCAACTCCCAGTGCAACAGTCGTATCGGATGGCTTCCTCTCCGCCGCTATCCTCGCCCACCCCACACATATCCTTTCCGACACAACAACGCATATGCATTCCTTTGGAACTCGAGATTTCCGAACCTGCCGACTGGCACCTAGTAAACATCCAGCTGCCGCACCAGCTGCTTGCCCAGTGTTTACTCGAGAAAGACAGAGCCTACGATGGCACCATGTCCATCTATCCAATATGCTCCTCCAACTCACCGTGCTTTTGCACGTTGATGACAAGCACGGATTGCTGGATGTCGAGATGGAACGACTCTCAGCCTCGTGGCCTTGTTAGAATCAGACCAATAGCACGACCAATGACTGTGCCATTAGCTGGCAATGACGATTCGCATTGAAGCGCTTTCATCAGACCCGCTCAGCCCGACCATGGATCTTACAGTCATTCCTTCATTCCAATGGCTGCCCACCTTTTGTGAAGCTTCTACAAGCTCTCGCTTGTGACCCAGTTTTGGTCGAAATCAGGCTTAGCTTGTGCGAGGACCTTGGCGCAATCCTACGCGACGCCGGTCTCCCAATCCCCGACGACCATTTGAAGACCTTCCAGGACCCCATGGATGGAGCTGGAAGAGATCACCGCGTAGCCCGCTGGATCGGTCCGCCGGCTTTTCAGGGTTCGGGTGTTACTCATATACTCCCAGGTTGACCTTGATGCTCTCTTGTTTCAATAAATAATTACGCGTGGGGTAGTAAAGTACGGCAGCGAGGAGCTTAGATCCGTGTTCCGCATGATTGAGGGACTTTGATGATGTGTCGTTCTAATCTACTACGTACAGGCCTCTTGCATGACGCCTGCGCCCAGGATTTAAGTATAAGGGACTGTGAAGAAGCGTGGTATTAGCTCGAACCGCCTTCTCCTTCGCCTCACTTTGTGCAATCCTCCCAAATGGCAAAAGCCAAAAAGTTCCAGTGAGCTGCTCCAAAAGGTACCAGTTCACCCCCAATGTTGAAGCCCAAAGCGACAGATGACAGGGATCGAGTGAGCAAGGAGCCCAAACCTGTGACGGAGGATGCGACACCATCTTGTCGGTTATTGTCTAACTTCCTGATATATACTTATTCGCCTCGAGTTCAAGCGCTCAAGTGGAGCACTAGCAGCGAGATGCAGGGCTGATTATTATAATCAGAAAAGGAATCCAGATGTGCAAGGACACCTCTTCCATCTGCCCACAATATTCTTCTGTCGCTGCATCGCTCAACCCAGATGTCCTGTTGTAAACATTTCGGGAGACTACTCGCCCCAGAACCTCGAGAATACTGACAATGCCAGCCAGACATGCATCCGGAAAATGTGTGCTTCCGATTACCCGATATTTCCCTCTTGCAACCACAGTTGATCCTCGCATATCCCTCGCCAAACTGCATGCAAACGCGATAGGCTACTCCTGCGGCAGCGATGTCATCTTCGCGTTGTATTTCCCGAAGAATAGCCACTCACCCCAATCTCCGCCTGATTCGCCTGTACACCGTCCATCCTCACCGCGTTATCCCGAACGCTCTCAACCCTCCGTCAGTGCGCTCACATTGCTTGCAATAGAAGCGCATTTCGTCCAAAGGCGTATGGTATTGGTATTGATAACACTGGATGTAGACAGCGTGGATGGTATCAAATGGGAAGGGGGGCAATTGAACAGTGTAGAGAGCGGTGGCGCTGAGCAGGGGATGTACCCGCAGAGGGACGGTCCAGACTGTAAGACTTGTACGACGACCGGAAAGGGGGGGGGACGAGAGATTATCGTAACCTGTCAACTTGAGCGGGCTGTCCTCATCGATTGCTGGTGGACGAATGGAGATTCGTCCGGCGTGTGGGCGGTGGCGGGTACGACAGGCAGTTCAGGAACAAGAAAGTCGATGGAACAAGCGCATTAGAATTGTTAGTCCAACAAGTGGTAGCCACTACCAGTGGCTACCACTTGTTAGCAGAGCCGTGAGAACAGCATGAAAGCAGACAGACCCGGCCAACACAGTCCATGCTTGCTATTACCTCGCCTATCAAGTTCTCATTTCACTCCTCCATGGACCCCTCCCTATGTGCGATTCACCCGATATATTCTCTGAGGCATACAAACACATTCTCGAAGATCTGTGGGGCATGAGCACCCTCAGGTGGTTCTTGGCTCTTCTCTCACCCTTCGGTGACGGGAGGGCCGAATAGAAGGGGGTCGAGAACGTCGGGAACGAGGATAATGCGAAGGAAGGGAGGCGACAGAGGAATCGGCAAATGATAGGGAGGAGGAAGAAGCAGTGCGGTGTTTAGGATGACTGTGTCGGATGCTGGCCTTCGATTCCTAAGTGAATATCAGACCACTTGTCGGTTGTATATGCGTAGGAGAAGCATCGTGGGGGGAAACGAAGCGTACATTGCAAGGTGACTCCCATCTGCCTCCAAAGGAAGATCGAGATGACAAGGATGATGACGAGAGTGAAATACGTTGGTCGGTGCTGGCGCAGGAGAATGATGGGCAGTTGATTTGTACGGTGAACGATGAACAGAAAGCGAGCCAGCCGTCTCCATAGAGGATAAAAGTCTCCCGTAGATGTACATCTAGTTGAAGGAATACCAGGAGAAGGAACACCCTAGAGGTCGGCAGGAAGGGACCGAGGGATGGGTCGGTGGGGGGACGATTACGTTGCAAATTTCTTTGCCGCGTCGCCGCATACCATAAACAAGCGCACTGCACAAACATGTCACCAAAGGAACGGACCGAGAAACGCAACGATAACTAACCCAGTGATCATGCATCTCCCCCGGTTCGGAAGAATCGTCGGAGACCTCATCAGAGACTGTCAGCGTATTGAGAAGGAAGGGAGATTAAGAACAACTAACTGGATCTGAAAACTCGAGATTGTTCGGCGAAGGTAAAGACATATAATAAGCGACGCATTCCTTCAGCGTTAAAGGCAAGTTCGGGCATGTGCGCGCATACACCGAAGTACCTTCGAACACGCCAACTTGGACGAAGACAGACTCCAGAAAGGTAGCAGGTATCGGCATGAGTGAACCGCCCATTTCTTGTCTCAGACGCAGGAAACCCAATCCACACCACTGAGATCTGCGAATGTAGGCGCCCAAGTACGACCTCATGACACCTCCAAAGACGGATGAAGCTGAGCTGCTGATATAGCCGACGGCAATAAGCCATCGGCAACTTCTATCTACGACAGCAACATAAGCAACCGAATGGTGTACGCAGCGGAACATATCACACGCACTCCAGGATGTAAGGCAGGCATCGGCGGAATGACGGACTCCAGGTCAGATATTATAGTCAGACAACGAAGAATGCAGCGTCTACACAGACGACCGGGTAGATACACACACAAGATCCTACATAAACATCTGGGGAGTTCCTGAACACGGACAAAATGTCAGTGAATCGAGACGGCCACAATAGAACAAAGGGTGACGCACACATCGTTCGACAAAGTGTGATTAGCGCTAAAGACGGCATTCTTGAAGAGCGACGCTACCGCAAACCCATCCAGAGGGCGTTCACCCGAACGGGCTCGCCGATTGTAAGAAGACTGGGCACGAGAACACCACTCAAATCCCATGAAATGCTTTAAGCGGTCCGGTACCAAGGACCATACATACACATCTCGCGACACAGCATTGTCGATAGTGTCCTACACCGAATATTAGTGATTAAGCGCAACCGCGCATTGGCATGCATACCCGAGAAGAACGTGCCATCCTAGGCTCACGTCGCACAGCATGATAACCGGCTTGAACAACAATATAACGGACAGCACCGACGTCTCCAGCGTTGTGTGACGCAACATAATGAACAGGAGCACGAGCGTAATTGGCTGATGTGATCGAGGAAGTCGACATCGAACCAAAGAATTGTGATTCCGTTGAAGACCGCGACCGAAGCCCGCGACTGATATGAACAGGGATCGGAACAACACATTGCATGGAGCACGCAAACCAAATGTATTGATGTGAATGCTAACGATGGAAAGTACGCCGAACTGAAAGGAATGAAGACATTCAACGGTGTGGATAAGAGACAGTACCATGCAGACCA
>NW_024467210.1:854967-866328 GCF_000292625.1 Dacryopinax primogenitus | reverse complement strand
CATTCACCGCATTTCAGGGCCTGCTTGCTGATGGCTAGATGAGGTCATCAAGCTCACCTCATCGAGGCTATTTCCAGGTAGGGGATCTTAACTACACTTGTTCGTAGAATAGCTTTCGAAGACCATTTAATCAGCCTCGATTAGCCCTAGGAAATCTCATATGTGATAAACAGAAAAGTCCGACCTTGCCGTGCATCAAGAAATCTTCGAGGAAGCTCAGATTTAAACGGGTTGCTCTCGGCCCGTGAGATCTTACATTTCATTTGCCCCAACCATCTTTCCTTAAACGGGTTGTCATGAATACTAGTAAATATTAATACTTTGGAAAATATCCTAAAAAATTGGCTCAGTTTGAACGTTGCCATATACACAAACCATATAGATTCAAATTTGACAGTCCCAAACCACCGACATCTTTTCTCTCCTGCCTGCCTCACTTGCTCACGTTCGCCATGTCCACCTCTGGAAGCCCGAGCCAGTCGATCTCCGCAACCGAAGGCGCACATGATACGGAGAGGCTGGCGGCCAACCTGATCGCCATGCTGCAGTCGAATCAAGTGGGCAGCGAGACCACCTCGTCCCAAGTCATCGCTCAGGTCACGAGGAAGGCTCCTGGAGCTGGGTAAGTCTCGCTTCTCGACGACCAGCACAACTACATATCAACTCACCGCGTCCCAGCCCTTCGTCGTCTCTGCCCTCCGCAGCCTCCCAGCACCACTTGTCCTCTTCTCCCTCAACGACTCAGATTCCTCCTTCACGTCCCAATCATTTGTGCCCACTAGTGCTCCTTCCATTCTCCCTCTATCACCCTCCATACCATCTCCTGATGATCCTCACATTGCATTGCATGCTGAGTCCGCAGTCGAAGAGCTCCGTCGCCGATTGACCGACCTGGAACAAGCTCATAGGGATGCCAGCATTTGTACGAGGAGACGTCGCAGACCCACTCAACTCACTGATGACGATGAGGAACCGTATTCCAAGCGTCAGTGCGGTACGCACCTCGTGAGTCGCCTACAGAGAGATCAGTTGGACGAAATGGACCTCCCAGTCCACGCGTACCTGCAGGTGAGCTTCACATCGTCGTACTGGTTGCAGTCAGTTTACCCATACATAGAAGGAAGTCCGCAAGACAATGTACAACCTGATCGGATACCAGAGGGGCGCGCTTATGCCTGACATCAGCGGTCCTCTTGTTGCACGCTCTGGTCAGTTCCTTGTGCCGGATTTCAAGGCTGGCATAAATGCCCCACCAAATCGACTTATCCAAGGGCGTGCGGCCGAAATGGTGCTTGCCTACGAGTGTGTGAGTCTGTCAGCATATCGCGACGACCAGCACGACTACACATCATGTACCTTCTAGGATCACCCTGGGACGGTCCCCGAGACCCGCCGTGAGTGATGGCTCCAAGCTGGCGTCCTACTTGATCTTGCACGTGCTTCCTGGCCAGCGATGAAGTTGATGCACACTGAACAGAGGCTTGCTGAGCTGGACGGCGGTGAGAAGAAAATGCGGAGGGAACGAGAGGCTCGGAGAATCGAGAGGCGCAAGACAGTCAGTGCGACTCCTTTCCACATGGAACTGAATTCACGTACGGATCCGCAGCGCGGCCAGCAACTCTGTGACGCCATTGTCGACTTCTGCCAGGAGCATGATCTCGACCATCAGGAGATGCATAATGCTCTGGTCGATGAGGAATGGGTTGGAGAGGAGTGGTCCTGTGATGAGGATGGAACGCGAAACGAGAGCTGGAGGCAGAAGCTCTTCGAGGCAGGCACAATCTCCCTGACGGAGCGCGACGATCCTGATGTCGCGATCCTCGAGAAGTGAAAGCCAATTTGGATGCATGCAGGAGTGAGTTAAGAAGTAGAACTGGACATAGACATACAGGCTTACCGTATCGCAGATATAGGATTGGATCAATCAACGCCTGGCTGATCGCGCAAGCCGCCGGCAGACATCCGGTGGGAGAAGGATGCATACGCACCAAGAGTACAAGCGTGCGGATCTCGGCCGAGAGTCCCCCTTGATTCCCAACCGCGCCCCCTTCCAGTTCATGCTTGATCCGACCTGGAGGGAGCAAGAGCTCCCGAAGTATGCAGACTGGAAGCCCATGCCCTTCTATCCGGACGACATCAATGGCCCTGTCTGGGAGAAGATGCTTACTACTCCGGCCTCCAATGTCCTAGGGGTTGCTGCAGATGATGATGTGTAGTTGTGCTGGTCGACGGCGCCAGCACAATTCCTCGTTCTGCAACAAATTCCCGTCAGTACCCCTAACCCGCAGATGTTCATCGACTCACTGTCATACAGGTCCTTACCATACAAACCACACCAGCTACACAAACATCACAACACAACGACAAACAAACAAAAAACGTAGTCAGAGTGATCTCCCATTCTTAGCCTGCGATTACCGTTCTTGTCTCTCTTTATGTTTTATACTTACGTACCTTGCTCAATCCCGTAGTAATCCACATCTTGCATCCTCCTACTTCCATCGTATACCGAGCTACTGTCCCACATATGTCGCAGGCTGGAATAATCGCGTCCGGGCCCACATCGGCCAGCTGCTGGTACTGTGCGTATTGCCAAAAGCCGACTTCGAGCTCCTTGAAGTCGACGTACAGGTTGGCATGGGGAGGAGTATCTTGAAGGGGCACCAGCCAGGCGACAATGGTGAACTCTTGCACGTCAACCAAACCTGGCTGCAGGTGACTGACCAGGCCTCGTAGCTCACCTACCCACTGCACACCCTCTCGAAACTGACAAAGTACAAGTGAGTCGGACTTGGAGATCTTCTCCTCGATGCAGGGAACAATCTGTTTCCCTTCTAGCCACAGCTCGGAATGGAAGTCGCCTTGACTGTTGAGGAAGACACTGCCTCGTGGTGCAGTGGGGTCACCGGGGTGCTGAACGCTGAGGTAAGGGTGATGGCGTTGATACCAACTCAGGAGCTGCTCTTGAAGGTCTTGATCAAGTGGGCGACGTTGTGCGGTACCTGATAAGATGCAGCTTCCTCGAGACGCTGGCCTAGACTGACTGCAGCTTCATCCTGCGCTTCTGCAGTCATAGCAGCCAGCGTGCCGATACGTGCGATATCTCTCGAGCGCCTTTGCAGCTCAACGGCAAAAGACGGGCCAGCGGATCTTGACTCTGACCTGCGAGGATGGTGTTCTAAAAGGGTGTCAGCGTGATCGATTTGACATATACAGACCCACCAAGCGAGACAAGCCTGTTTCACGCTTGAACTCTCTTGCAAATGTCCACTCGGCCTCTCCTCCCTTGTGTCCATTTGTTTCGTATCCTTTGAGCACCTTATTCAGGCACTCAAACAAAAACGTCCAGAAGCCATGCACAGGTCCGAAACGCCAGATCTGCTCCGTCATGTGAGTGATCCAGTGGAAGGTTAGCGTGACGTTGGCTTTGCCGTAAATCTGAACCGAATGTGAGACCTAGCTTGATATGTAGTTGTGCTGGTCACTTACCTGCACAAACTCTTCAAAGAAGTCCCTGTACACGTCCGCTGCCCGTACCAGGTCGGATTCTGTGATCTCGCGGCGTAGGTAGATCTTGATGGCAGTGGCGAGCTTCAGGTAGTTGCGAGCAGCACCGGGGTGGACCGGGTCAGCTGCCTTAAGCAGCACAGGTGGGATCTGCAAGCATTAGCAACAATGAGTGTGCAGATGTGATCCAGCTTACTGCAGCCGGTTCGTATAGCACTCCCAGAGCGCGCCATTCATCTGATGTCAAACTTCCCCCCAGCAGGATAACCTAGACGAGCATACCAGCTGGGAAATTCAAACTGTCATGGTTCGAGGGGGTTCAGAACGTGGACGCGCAGGGGCAGAGGTGGGGAGGGAAGAAGTGTTAGAACCTCTGAATCCTGCACAAAGGATAAGCTTACTGTAGCCAACACATCATGTATCTCATCCAGCTCTCGTCGGGTGCCGGCCTCCGTTGCTCCCCTCAGAACCTTATTCTTCTCCTTCCCCCCGAGTACCCAATTGTTGTACCACATAGTCTTCATCATGCCTATCAGAGCATCAGAGGGGGATTGCAGGAGTAAGTCCGAGCATACCTGGTAGAAAGAGGTGCATAGGATCCAGCGCCCCTTGCTTGATTGGGTCGAAATATCTGAGTCGGCAGAACTCGGACCATCGTACACCGTATCATGTGAAATACTTGCTGGCGAGTTTAGACTTCCCGTTCTGCTGCAGCCAATACCATCGCGCAGCACGACGTTTGTGGAGTAAGCCATCTTTGAGAGGGAACCCATGGGGTTGCCAACCGGCGTTGAATAAGTCGGATCGCGGGATTTCGCACTGAGTGCAGGGCCGAGCATTGTGCCTGTGATCAGCAGTACCACAAAGCTTGCAATGGGCTGGATGGTCTGATACTATACACACAACTGCCACTCGAACTAGTATCCCTAACAGGCATGATCAGTTGGTTGATTGTAGTTGTGCTGGTTGTTAGAGGCACACCATCTGGGTGCTGGGGTGTGATCACATTGATCCCCTCCTCATACAGCAACTCTAGGTCATCCACCATGGGTCGAATGAACCGCTGCACTCCTTCCGTGTCCGGTTCGTTTGGCCCGGGAAGTATTCCAACCAAGCATAAGTTGTGTACTCGAAATCTTGTCTGATGTCAGCTAGGGGCTTTCACTGCAGGGCAGCACGTACCTTAGGTCAGGCGGGAGATTGGCAATACAGACTGACAACAGGCCTGTGGAGTGTGATTCGGATGTAGCAGAATCGTTTGGATTGAACCTAAGTGCAGCCAGTCCGATGGGGGTTATACCAGAGCATGCACCACATACCAGTCCATAGCAACCAGCAGACCAAGTCACAGCTCTGCCTGACGTCGAGCCTCTTCCCGGGAGGTAGGAAAGAAAGGTGAGCCATCTGGAGCCTTCAATTCCTTCCACACACTCCCATCCTGTAGGCGGGTGTAGACCCCAGGCACACTTGGTGTGTCAAGATCTGATTCGCAGGCATCTTCAAAACCTGGCTGACCCAGGAAGTCTGCAAGCTGCCAGGACAAAAGATCGTACGGGGCTTGTCGAAGTGTGCGAGGAGCACCGAACCGAGGTGATGGTTCATATAGAGCTGAGCGGCAGCGCAAGCAGTATCGCTGCCACTCTTCTGCCTGATTTGTTGCCTCTGCCGCGTCCGGAAGGCACATCTCTTCGAGGAGATTGAGGTCAGGTTGCGCCTCGTCGAAACGTTTGAATTCTCAACATTTGGGACAGATCGTTTTGACTTCGAATCTATCCCAGAGCCGCAAACGCCGATACATGGTGTTCAGAGATTGAGGAGGAGCAGTTGTTAGAGTGAACGCTGTTGATGGACTCAAGACTCTAAAGAATTCGAAGATGGCATAGACCATCGAAGCAAGAAAAGCACAAGCAAGGTGCGGTAACTGATACCGTGCGTGGAGATGCAGAACGAGCAGGCAGAGTGCTCGTACGCCCGGATTGGCATGGACTCGGAGGTAGCTCTCCAGAGGAACCTCTGAGGATCGCAGCGGACCACTGGTGCGTTCTCATAACGGATTATGTATGCCTAGATCTGCTATTGCCATGCCTTCGTCCTGCTCGAGCGAGTTGATGTCGAAAGGCGACTCGAGCTCTTCCTTGTCCTCAATCTCCATTGCTGTCGGGAAATGGGGTTGAGCTGGAGGAGAAGGGGCGTTTGTAGCTGGAATTGAAGGTGTGTCGCCAGGGAGCAGGGTCTGACAGGCTGGAGGTGGTCAGTGCGGAGAGAGCTCGTTATTCGGAACTGGGATTGGTGACAGCGGAGAGGGAGGAGACGGCGGATACGCCACTTCAGGATCCGCCGTGAGCAAAATAGATGTTTCGGATGTTGAGCTTGGACAAGGCATGGACGGCAAAGGAGGAAGAGGCGGAGAAGTCGGGCAATGCACTGTCACTGATCCAGATGTGACAGCTCCGGATGAGTTGTGCACCTAGCAATCGCTCGCTGGTGCGAGCACATCTTGCTGGGTGGCCACAGAACGCCTTGAGGCCTCGCCGGAGTCTTGCAAGAGCAGCACATGCATTGCTCCTGCCCCCTGATCATCGAAATAGGCATGATCTTCTTTGCAGCACTGCGATTACTAAACAATGCATGTCAGCATAGTCCAAAGTGAGCCACGCTGTTCAGACTCACTTCGCCATTGGTTCCACTCTGCTCGTCTTCCCACCTAACTCTCTAGTGTCGAGCAGGTAATATAAGTGATATGCGCGAATAAGACGGTTGAGGATACAGATATGTATCAAAGAAGAGGCCTAGAAGAAACCTTAGGGAATTTCCAGACCCTGACTGTGGATGTCACCTTGCCTAGCCTATGATTATGTAACCATAGATGGTAAAGGGCCTTTTTTTCCTAACGAGTGTATTAATGTAGGTCATTTACAGCCCTAAGGGCAAGGTACATGTGGGTTAGGTAGAACTACTACAAAGTGCAAGTAGGCTGCTCTGAAGCAAGCACACACTCAGTGTGGGGTGTCAGGAATGGCACAAGGCATCCTGCTGGGGCTGCCTTGTGAAGATAGCACAGGCACAGGATAGATGAATAGTTTGGTTGAATGAGAAGGACAGGGTGGTCAAGGAAAAAGAGTTGATGCAATGGGTTCTGCTCAGAGTCTATGTGGCTCTGAGGATCAGTTGGGTTGAACTGCCATGACCCAGCCTCTTGAACTTCTCCTGCCACAGAGCCTTGGCAACTTCCCTCTCCACATCAGCCTGACAGGCAGCAACTACGGCCAATTTGTTCAGATACCACAAGGAGTGGCATAGGCTGGACTTGGAGGATGCTGGGAAGGGTGGCATAGAGGAGGGTGGTGAAGACAATCTTGCTAGAATGGTGGAAGCTGGGGCTGGCTTCTTCTTGACTTTTGGTGGACTCCAGGCGGGAGGCAGAAGTTCCTTCTGCCAGTAAGATGGTGATGTCAGAAGAGGGGGTCCATGGAGGGGTGTGATGAATTGAGGGTGAGAATCTTGATATGTAGTTGTGCTGGTCATTGCAGCAAGCTAGGTCAGCATACTGCAAGGATGCCACAGTGTCAGCAGCTCCACTGCCCTGCAGGCAGGCAGGGTTTGCACTGTCACACAGGCCTTCAGTGCTTGAAGTGTAGTTGTGCTGGTCATCAGAAACTGGTTTGACATTTGGCAAATAGCCCTGAGAAACCCTGTCAATCACTCACTTGGGGCATAATCTTATGGAGGAAGAGACTGGAGCACCTGGATCTGTAGACATGATCAGGCAGGGGACATTTCACAATGTCTATCTAAATGCACCAATGCCCCTATCCTTGTCAAAAGAACCTGTATGGTCCCCTAAATGCACCCCCATACTGGTGCAAATGGGTTTGCACCAGCAAATCACTTGTCTGTTAGAATTTGGGGGGTGTAAGATAGAGTCAGAGACTAGTACTTATGAGATGAGATTAGTTTGGAAGTCAATGACCAAGTACAGCACCAGGGTTATGGTGCTAGGTGTAGAACAGTGAGGAGGAGGATGGATTGACAGTAGGTAGGGATGAGATAGCTTTGAGTGAAGAATTGTGGAGTATAGCACTAAGGAGATGGTGGTTTGGTGTCAGACAGCAAGGAGGAGGCTTGAGGCAATGACCAAGCTCCTAAAGCTGTTGGACACTTAAGATCCATGCCTTGGGTAAGGGCTGGATTTGGCAATACCAATGATTAGGAGATGGCCCAATGAGAGGTTTGATGTCAATATCACTTTGTTCTCATTGTCAATCTATCACTAGTGCTTCACAGAAAATGTTCATCTCTAGTATTTCACAATAATCCCACCTCTGACAGCTAGGTAACCTAACATGTAGTGGTTCAACAACCTATGGGACTGTGGCAAAGGAAGCTGCCTCCACTTGTGTGCTTGCATCTGCCTTGTGGGGACAACAAGCACAACTACATTTCAAAGTGAGGCAATGTCTACTGCATACTGCGAGATATTAACTTACAATTGACACTCTTGGGTTTTGTTCTGTGTCGCATTGTTGCCTTGAGGCTGGTATAGGGGCAACCAATAGTATTTCACCACCATTGGGGATGGAATCAGTTTCTGAGCTCCTCAAGGCTGCACAAACTCACCCAAGTGCACTAACCCCTGTCTCTCTCATCTCTCACTCCATTCACCACCATGTCTGATGCTGACTTTGTCTCTGCTCCTGCCTCTCCTGCTTCAACAGCTTCTAGGGTGCCAAGCTCCTTCTTCACACAGGAGAAGGAGCTGCTCAGCAACCTCAAGGAAGCAATCAACCCATGGTGTTCAATCATCAAGGTGTGCAAGAAGGCAAACAATTCTGTGTCAACACTTGAGATGCCTGCAGCAGGTGAGAAGGTAAAGGGCAAGCAGAAGAATGTCCTTGAGGTCACTGGAGCAAGCAGCAGTGAGAAGAATGACACCTGCATTGTGCTGACCACCCAAGAGGTCATGGTCCTCAAGGCCCTATATGAAATGGTGCAGTCAAAAGGGAAGGAGGGGGCTATGCTG
The DNA here is from genome assembly GCF_000292625.1 of Dacryopinax primogenitus. Classification (NCBI taxonomy): domain Eukaryota; kingdom Fungi; phylum Basidiomycota; class Dacrymycetes; order Dacrymycetales; family Dacrymycetaceae; genus Dacryopinax; species Dacryopinax primogenitus. Next base: position 857,801 of record NW_024467210.1, on the reverse strand, counting down.
AGTATAGTGAAGGTTCAGGAGCTTGTGAGTCTGGGGAGGAATGATGAGGTAAGTACCAGCATCAGCAAACACATACAGCTACCTCAGGCTGCTGATATGTAGTTGTGCTGGTTGTTGGAAGACCAGCATGCATACAGTCTCACTGACACCTCTCACAGGATGATGACATGGAGCCCAAATGTGCCCAAGCAGCTGAGGAAGATGAGGAGGAGGAGGAGGGGGAGCAGGCTGTTGACACACCAACATCTGTCCTCCTGATAAGGCCTTCACCCTCACTGAGCTTGAGGGCTCGCAGATGGCCCAGTGTGACCTAGCAGAAGCCACCAAGAGCTTGTTCCAGGCCAAGATCATGCACACAGGAGAAGTGGGATACACCTGGGGTTACCAGAAGCAGGTCGAGGTGTATGCCAAAGAAGACACTGAGGTCAAGGCTGGGCTGGCACTTGCTCACCAAGCAAAGCTCAACAAGGCATGGGCCATACAGGCCCGCATCAGCCAGGTTGATGCTGTCAGGGGGCGCACAAAGCCAGGCTTCAAGGAGTGCATGAGGAGGTGGAAGGGGCACTTTGCCATCCACTGCATGCTGATCCAACCCAAGAGGTGTCCGAAGTATTGGTCTGATGGGTGGTGTGCAAGAACTCACTAGGGAAAGAGGGGAGAGATGGGGAAAGTCAGTAGAAATGTGGGAGTCAGCCTGTAGCTGAGCTATCAGAAATTGGTCAGTAAATCAGAGCTCAGTGTCCATCCAGTTAAGGCAGACATTGGCATGCCGAATATCCAGGTGGGTCAATCCCATTGCAGAGGAAACCTGCAGTTGTCATGCCAAATATCTGGGTGGTCCCATTGCCTGGGGAATCCTAGTAGTCGCTATGCCAAATATCTGTGGGGGGTCAAGGCTCATTGCTGGGGTGCGTTGTCTGTGTAGTGAGGGTCCGTAGTGCTGTGCAACAGTCTCTAAGGCCCAAAAATAGCCATGGGAATACCAGCCTGACACACCCCACCAGAGGTGGGGTTGTTCAGCACAGGCAAAGACCAAGGTTCTGGAGGCCACCAGTACAGCATGGACAGCAATCAAGGACTTTGTGGTGGAGTATGGACCTTCGATTCTCAAGGCTGTGGTGCTGATGGGTAAGCCACCCTCCTTACTTGTACAATATATTAACAAATACTAACTATTGTGATAGTTCTAGGGGCACTCTGCCAAATCCTCAAGCTGCCTTTGGTGGTGAAATTTCTTGTGATGATCAAGGGCACTGGGGAAACAGTTGAGGAGGCTGATGAGGTGGTGCACAGCAGGGCTGGGCAGAGCCCAGTGTAGACTATAAAGCCTGTAAATTGGACACCTGTAATTAATGTGACTTGACTTCACAGGAAATTTATGTGCTGGTCTTCCAATGACCAGCACAACTACATATCAAGCTGCCTTATGATCTGAGACAGTTGAGTTGTGCAACCTCAATTTGGCCACAGAGAGGTGAGCTGGTTAAACCTAGCCTAGCAAACACAGATGGACAAGCTAGTCACAGCCTGGGTAAGACAGTGAAAGAATAGATCTCATGATCATATGTAATCTAATCTAACCTATGACAGGGAAGGATAATATATGTATCCTGAGAAGGCCTGACCTAGCCCCCAGCACAGACAGCCTTGATCCGGGATCAGGCCAGGTATGGCAAGGCCTCTTGCATCTGCCTACCCTAGCCTAGGCAAGATAGGGCTGAAACATGGTGATTTGCCCAAGGCTAGGGGTGCAACATTTACAACATATATAGGTGGGACAATTATGTTTCAAATTTCTTTGCCACATCACCACATACCATAAATGGATCACTTTTGATTCTCACACAGAACTTGAACCAGTCATTTTGTCACCCCAAGTTCTTGGAAGTCACTTCCCTCATTTGTTTTTGCATTACTAATAGCCAGTTCTCTTGATTTGTTCATCAGGAGCATTGTGGTCCGATTCTCTGTGTTTGACATCAGCTCATGGAATCTGCCGTTGATGTGGCACTGATTGTAAACAGGAAGGAAGTACCAAAAAGGGCAAGGAAACATTAATGGATGAGTGAGGGAGATGGATAGGGGCAAGTCCAGAAGGCTGTCATGTTGAGAGACTGCATTGATGGGTGTGTGTTAGGGCAACACAGGCTGACTAAGTCTGCTCACCTAAGAGTGCCAAGAGTCTAAGCAGGCAACAAGGAAGTGGAGTAGACCTGATGACTAAGACCTATCTACAGTATAGGTACCTGTGGATGATCCTAAGAGACCAAGTCTGAAGAGACAGTCCCGGGCAGAGTAGGCCTTATATTTATACCTCTGTGGTGGAACCTGCTAGAACATCTTGCTTACTCAGCCTAGTCAGGTGATCAGGTCATATGATCAAGGATGAGGTCATATGAGGTCATGCACAGCCATGCACAGCAGGTCACCTGACCATCCAATCCTTCCAGCAGGTTCCAGCACATGCCAAGGTATACCAGCTACTTCCATGTCATAAAGGCTTAGTCATGTCTCTTGACCAAGCAATGAGCTGGTGCCCTGACATCACCCCCCCTTCTAGACATGCTGTCCCAGCATGTTGATACTCCTTCTTCTGCTTTTCCCTTCTTCTTTCCAGATGTCCAATCAAAGAGAACCCTTTTAGGTGGTATAGTATAGTTAATGAGTGGTTGGAAGTGAAGCCTATCAAAGGTGATGGCTGAAATCCTTCTGGGAGCAGAGGGGTAAAGCCTATGGAAATCTGCAATAGCCTTTTTAGCATTGCCTAGATTTCCTAAAGGCTCCCAAGTGTTCTCAGAGGGAGGATACCCCTTCCACTGATAAGGTACTGGAGG
>NW_024467210.1:834630-849597 GCF_000292625.1 Dacryopinax primogenitus | reverse complement strand
GTCATAAAGGCTTAGTCATGTCTCTTGACCAAGCAATGAGCTGGTGCCCTGACAGGTATGCACAAGAGAGGGCACAGGTGGTTTCAAGCCATATGAGAAGAAGTACCCCAACTGAAAGCAAAAGATACTGAGCAAAAGGGTGTGTGCAGCCTGGCCATTGGCCCCCCAAAAAATTTCTTACCTCTTGCCTAGACTGGATGCAAGTGCCAATTCATCATGAAAACATATCCCGGCACACCAATGGTCCTCAGACATTACCATCCAACACATTTGTGTCCTACTGGTGACAAGAACACTTGGTTTGTCCATATGCCACCCCAAATGCAATCATATATCAAAGACATGCTGCACTTACATGTGGAGCCCTGCAAGATTCTTTGGAAAGTCCATGCTGATGCATGTCAGCCTGGCAAGACAAATTCCTGTGAACACAACCACTTAATCACTATGCAAGACATCAAGCAGGTACAGGTGAGTGCAGCCTGCCCCCATCTGAGACAATGCTAAGTGCAGCCTGGATATCAGCTTGCTGTGCATGCAGAAGCTGTCTGATTGGCCACAAGCAATGACAAATCCACTGAGCTGTGGGTCAACAGGCTGCATAAAGAAAAATTGCTTCTCTTTGCCAAGCTTGTTAACCAGGCTGTGCCAAAGACCTTGTACCTTGATCCAACAATGATGTTCATTGCAATACAAACACCCTGGCAGAGGGACATCTTCTTGAACTTCAGCACACACATCATGTGCATTGACAACATGCACAATGTAATGCAATATCATAAGGTTACACTCTTTTTGCTGCTATGTTGGGATGAGTGGGGCCATGGTATGTGCAGTCTCTGCAGCAGGCTGTGTGCAACCTGACCCTTTGCAGGGATCCCAGTGGCCTGGCTGATTACCTCAAATGGGGAGACTCTCACACTTCAGTTCTGGCTTTATCTCTTCAAGGAATCCAACCCAATGACTCCTCAGTACCTAATGACTGATAAGAATCAAGCACAGATCTCTGCATTATGCTGATCCAACCCAAGAGGTGTCCAAAATATTGGTCAACCCATACCAAGAGCAGAGGAAAGAGAAGTGAGAATGCAGCCTGTCAATATACAACAAGCACAACAATGAGTGCAGCCTGTAGCACCACACCAACAACCACAACAACAACCACAACAACAGTGACAACTACCCACACCTCTGGCCACACAACCACCCATACCGGCACAGGCTGCACCCCTGCCTGCCCTGCCCATATATCCTGTATGACCTACATGACCACCTGCTTGGCCAACCATGCTACTACCACGACCAGTCCCGGCCCGGTCCAGCGCCCACTAGTTGATCAATTCTTCGCTCAAGCTCAGCTACTATCCCAGCGGCTACGACAGCCAGGCTGCACTGTAACCGAACACTCCACTGGGCTCGTAGAGATGATTGCCATGATGGACCGGGCTTTGGTGCAGCCTGTCCCACAGGCTATGGCCTTACCTCCGGCAGTGAAGCTGCCACCTAGGCTGACAAGTGCTTCAGAGACTGCAAAGACCCTAGCACACCGGAAACGGCATCGGCGCAGCCTTATGCAGGAAGATCAAGAAAGAAAGGGAAGACGGATGCACAACAATAAAATTGAGTTAAACTTTAACTTGGTGCAGCCTTACAGGCTGTGCTTATCCATTCCTATCTGTGATTCCAACCTGTCCAGGCTGCACTACGCCATCACCTCATCCTCACCGCCCTCCTCGACGTCTGGTCCCTCGTCCTGCTCTTCTTCCTCACGTACATTGTCGTGTGAGTGCCCAACCTTGAGGAACTCGGTGACAATCCAGGAGCGGTGGCCTTTCCAGAAACTGGTGTTGCACGTTGAGCCCTGGATTGTCATCAAGTACTTGCCATACATGGCCTGCTGGAGGTTGTAGGAATGAACGGGCTTGTACATGTTCTACAAAAACGTTAGTCAGGCTGCGCATTACCCAGTTTCTCACGTACATTGTCGGCGAAGATGTCCATCATGGTGGCCACGGGAACACCAAGGAGGGCGGTCGAGGCGGTGTTGAAGGCAGTTGCCCACTTGTGATCATTGCCGGAGACAATCTGGAAACAGATGCAGTACCTACAGGTTGCGCTGGTCAGCGCGCAGCCTGCAGAGAAAGATAAAGAAGAGAGAGAAGGAGAAGAGAAAGAGAGAAAGGTAGAAGCGCAGCCTGAAGAGAATAAAGCGCCTAACAACTTACTTGGGCATTGGCATCATGAAGGACTGCTTGCATGTGGGGCACAAGTAGTGCATGTTCGTGCCAATGTCGCTGTCGTGCACCTTCCGGTTACAGTGGGGCATGGCACAGCCTAAGTACGTGACTGAATTCGCCTTGTCGATGACGATGGTCCCCTCAATGCAGAAGGTTTGGGCACGGGGCTGGGCGTTGAGCCCCTCGGCGTACACCTTGGCGATGGTGTACATCTTGATGGAGGCATTGAGGCCGGTGCTGATCAGGCTGTGCACACCGTCCATGCTCGCAATTGTGCTGAGTAGGTGCCAGGATTGTCTCGGGCGATCTCCCACCTGTGTAAGCTGTTAGCCAGGCTGTGCTGCACAGCCTGAAGAAACAGCTTACCAACTCTCCAGCTCAGGGTACCCGGGGACCTCTTCATGCCACAGGATGAGGGTGTGGCGAGGGTCGGTCTTGATGGAGAAGTCGCCATGGGAGATATCGATCATCACGTTCTTGAAAAGGGCAATACGCCCATTGCTTCGTTCGAGCATCGGCCAGAAGTTATTGAAGGCGACCAGACAGATAGCGCGGTTTGTGTTGTTGACCATGAACATATCGATACGGGTGGTAGGTGCACCCTGGGCATAGTTCTGCCACGAGTCAGGCTGCACGTTACCGAGCCGGGGGGAGAAAAGGAACTCACAAAGCTAGGCTGCACCTTCGCCTTACCATGCATGACATTGCTGGTATTGGCAATAACACAGGCAAGGTTGAGCGGCTTGCAGTCAGGAATTGAGGGGAGCTGGATGATTTTCTTCATGTTGAAGTGAAGACGTGGGATAGAGTTGTCGGGCACAGCCTGGAGACACGTTAGGCAGCGCACAGCCTGGGCAAGCAAATGGAACCCACGGGAACGATTGAGGCATTATACTCGCTGTAGTCGAGCTGGGCAGGGTGGAAGGACCGGCAATAGATCTGCATGGATGAGATTGAGTTCATGTTGTAGAACTCAAACACCTGCCTGACCTGCACCACACCCTCAGCATGGTGCATGACCTTCCGGCGGATGATCATGTCGATCTCGCCCGTCACGTCGTGCAAGACAAGGTCGATCTTCTTGCCCTCAGAGACATCCATGTGAGTGACACAGCCACGGATGTTCAGGCTGCATGCAACCTATCAGCGTGCTACCTACCAACAAAAAAGAAGACTTACCCTTGGCCGAAAGCCGTGACCTGGCTTATCAGCATGAACGACGGGATGGGTCCCCAGCCTCCCGGTTGGAATAGCTGCGGGGCAGGCTGTGCCAATGTCCCCAGCATCATGGTCAGGTTGGTGGCATAGTGCTGGATGGTTGCATTGTCCATATCCTCATCCGAGCGAAGCTCGCGATCCACCGTAGCTTCGACAATGGGAGGGGGACGATCAGCAAGAGGGGGGGAGCACGCGACAAGGTTCTGGGGGATGTTGCTGACACCGATCAGGTGGACGTAGTTCTCCTGGGCCAGTGCAGGAGCAGCAATGGGAGGTGCAGCCTGCCCAGCTGACTCCTGTGACCCTGCCAGGGTGATCGGCATAGGCTGGGCCAATGCCTGCAAGCCCATGGTCAATCCGAGGTTGGAGGGGGGAGCTGAGCTTTGTGAGCTCCCCATGCGAGAGCCAGAGGTGGAGTCAGGCTGCGCCAGCGCTTGGATTGCGCCGATCGACCGTTGATACCTGCAGGAGGGGCAGTTCACATCATCCCAGTTGGGGAACAGGATGGGTTCGCCGATGACGGAGTCAGTCGAGGCAAGAACGGCCATGTCGTACATGATAGGGGACACCCTACAGAATCATCAGTGGTACGTCCAGGCTGTGCTGACACTCACATACCAGACCGAATCCTCCACCCACACTTTGACATGGTGGATCTCGATGATGTCAAACACCTTGAACTCGCCCGCGCGCAGCCTGGGAAGGGCCGGCCACACCTTTTGTGATGACGCTCACACCATCGCTGTAGGAGAGGCTGTACTACGCGTTAGCGCAGCCTATGAGAAGGAAGAGGGAGGAATCACTAGAAAAGGGGGGGTTCCAGCAGCTCGCCCTCGTCATTAGTCTCCTCATACAGCTCGGTGAGCTGGACGATGACGCAGGCCACACCGCCGAGATTGCGGAACATGATGTCGGAGATGACGCAAGCAGTTAGTTCAGGGACGGCAGCCATGGTTTAAAGCAGAGAGATCGGGTGTAATGAATACAAGTCAGCAGAGCAGGTGGAGGCGCGCAGCCTGAGTGCCGGTCCGATGGAAGCAAATCGCACGCGGGGCTTTTTACCTCCGAGAGGTATGCGGAAACGACGCAAGTGAGAGAGCGCCATGAGATGCTCTACTAAAGTCGATGTGTTTTTCAATACCCTCAACAAAGATAATAACAGCCCTGACTAGCGCAGACCACATACTCAGTCGACCTGTGACCATGACTCATGCATGGGGCAGAACCGACAAACTCAGCTTGGAACACTATCGGCGAGCGCTGGTATACGACCGTCTGTCCTCGACTGCACAGGCTTCATAGAGAAGCTCTCCTGCCCATCTCCGAACGCAGATCCCTGTTCCTCATCTTCGATTGTGTCCTGGTGTTCCGACTCGAAGTGCCGATGAACCGAAATGTGCATGCTACGGGGTTGTCTGCTAGGTGTGAGCTCCGTGCGGAATGTCGCCTGGAACGACTTCGTGGAGCCACTACCGAGCTTCAGCCCGACGCGGACGATAATGAGAGAAAACGTTATCCCAATGATTGGAGACATCTGAATCTCGCATGAGAACACCATTGATGACGCACGAATAATACTCACGAGCTGAAGGACTACGTAGAATCCCGGATTGACCAGAGCCGTGCAGGTCACGTTAACCAAAGTGAGCGACGTATAGAGTAGACCAGACTCGACAACAATGCCTACGACAGGCAGAAGGCTGCTTCCCTTGAACTTAGCCGCAGCTCGGTCAACTTTCCAGATACGGAAGGCCACGAGACTGGTAGCAGTCAGCACTTGGGCCAGCGTAGTGGATTCGAGCACCAAGGACCACGTCGTGGTGAGGGGAAGCCATGACAGGTTGGTCGGTTCCATCGCCCAAGAGAATCGTATCTGGATTAGCCGAATTGTGCTGGCTAGGCAAACTTCAGCATGGTCGGCCTAGATCCGGTAATTAGAGCTGACCGAATGTAACAAGCCAGACGCAAGTGTTGAACAGAATAAACTGCCATCGCCGTTCCCATGCTGCCCACACGCGGTAGATCTGAATCGAGCATGCGTCATTCTAACTATCTGTGCAGGGAGAAAACTCACCATAACTGCATCTCCAGTCAACATGTTCATCAGTCGAACGGTAACCTGGAAGCAGAATTTCCAGTCGCCACTACTGTTGAAGTAGGCATCCCGCACAGAGGGGTCGGTATAGATGAGACCGACGAGGAGACGATGGCATTCAAGAAGCACATCTGTAGATGTACAAATAAAGATGATAACGGCCGCCGCGACCAGCACGCGATTCGTCTGATTTTGCAAATGACGCCACCACATGATATGAACTGAGATAACAAAGAGAGACAGGTAGATGCCTGAAGTCGCTGCCGTCAGAACACATCTCCTGGGCGTGACACAGGTTCTCACCCCAAAAACATAGAGCAGTCAGCCCGCCAATCAACGCGTTTTCGGCACCGTTTCGAGTCAGTCCTGTAGCACTTGATGTACCTGACATACCGCAAAGACCGTAGAGATGGCAGGCTGGAGACCATGGCAAAGAAATATTCTTATACTGCACGGTGTTGACAGGTTGAGAGGGTCTAGAGAGGCTTTATCTTGGATTCCAATTGTCGTAGTGAATAGAGTGACCCTCCTGGATGTTCTGTATTCACTGTGAGACACAAAGGAACGCTAGAACTAAGGGACTTTGCCGCCGTAAGGGCAAAGACCGGGCCCTCGATCATTGTACCGGAGGGAGGGACCCTTGTGAAAGGGGTTTCTTTGCTGCGTTGCGCCATCAAAGAACGCTCAACGAGATATAGACAGCAATTCTCGTACGAGATTTTCACAGAGATGCCTGTAAATGCCAAATTCGCCAAGTCCGTCCATCAACCACCAGTATCTTGACCTATGACATCCACCAAGGAATGACCTAGTGTCGTCTCATGTCATTGCGGATGAGTGGCACGCCACATCATCGATATTCCGATATTCCTTGTGGGGTTTGTGGCTGTCCTCAGGTCTACCCCTAGAACCGTTATCAGGAATAGTATGTATTCGAGTGAAAAGTGACGTACTTCAAACGATACAATCTCATTTTGGCGAATATGCCATGAAACGATAATTGACGTTGGACACTCGGAGTGTCTGTGTGTCCGAAGGCAACCCGGTTGGAAACCTCGATTGCTTAAAAGCGTCTGCATCGAAATTTGTAAGGCAAAACTAAGCATTATACAAGGTTGCAGATGCCGGCGTGGTTTGTGGTGGGCCACCAAGATTTAGAGCTCCGGATAGGTTTGAACAGAGTTGTCCTCTGCCGCGCCTCCGTAGACACGGGACTATTTGGTTGCTTCGTGGACGGAAGCACCTTCGCGGGACTATATTACGTTATGGTCTCCTGACGTCTACGATAGACCTTTGCGATAAGGAGCAGCTGCAATGCATTCCACATTGATTCTGTTGCTGGTTAAGAAGCTAGGAATATTCCGGCTTGGACACGCTGTAGCAACCGTTCTCACGGAGGAAAGGGTGAAAAGGGCCGTGTCAACCTGGAGCCCTGGACACTCAAGGGACTTTCCCAGAGACATTCTTGATGACACCGGCAGATCCGGACTCCGGACTCGGGCCGGACCCTGAGCTTCCAACCGGTGGCGTTCTCGGTCTGAAGAATTATACTCTGGCGCCGGATCTGTTAGACCTCTAGATAGGGCTTGACTAAGATCGCTGACTTCGGTCACTCTATCAATGTCTCCAGGCGGTCATTGCGAAGACAGGGTAGGAACTCCTACATTTACCCCACCATCAACATATCGAAATACTAGGTGCGGCAGGCAAGACTCTCATACGTCTACGTTTAGGAGATGTGCCTAAATGCGATCGTGGAGAAGCAACATGAGCTCTGTATCTGAGGAGTTCATAGTATGGCGCCTTATCTGAACTATAGCATCGCGATGTCTGTCATAGGATGAAGAAAGGCTATACCCGCCCAATCGCTTGTTCGAGCCTTCCATGGCTGTTTACAGAGCAGCTCCTATGTACGTTCTTCAGCGGCTCAACTCGTAGGATATCCTTGACTCGTCGAACGGACTCCTGAGAGAGAAGAGGGAGACAAAAACGAGCTTCAACAGTGGATACGCGCGACGGATAATGGTAACAATTTCGGATGGGATCCTGGCCTAGCTTGATTGGACGTGTTGGTACTAAGAGTCGGTGCGTAGGTCCTGATATGTAATCCACAACGTGCTAACACCCTCCTCCTGTTGTACTATTTAAAAAAACATGTAGTCACATGAGATGTAGACGTACTGGTATGTATATGATCAGTGCTTCGACTGCAACCTCGTCTCTCTGCACTCTGTCTGAGCTTTAGCGTCGCTCCGATGTGATGCTCGGCTTCCTCCTCACGCCCATCCTCGTTCGGCCTGATGAGATGGCGGTAAGATTTGAAGAGCATGATGGAGAAAGTGCAAAGGAGCTGCCGCGAGGTGCATTTGGGGACATCGCGCATGCGCATGCGCTGATCCATCATTAATGACGAATGAGTTGGCAGGTTGGTCTTGGTCACTACCACCACGCGGAGAATGTTCGTTTCCGTATGAGATCTGCCAGGACAGCTCGTTAGTATGTGTCGCGCTTCCCCGGCAACAGCAACATTGAACATACAAAGGACCGGGACGATGTAGCAGGGACGACATATGCATGCCGCCTGTTGGTCGAGTCTAACAGGACGAACGCGCGGTCGATTGTAGTTTGCCCAGTTGTGCCACTAATTAGAAGGGAGGCAATACCCAGCAATGCGCGACGTCAGAGGCTGGACAACTACAATCATCGAGAGTCACTGACAACAGACTCATGCTCCCATTACATAAAGCCCCATTGGCCCCCTACAGTGGCTTTACAGGTTTCCACAGATTGGCAGACCCACGCGTTTGGTGGTTCTTCGACCTATCATTAGTTAAGAACTTAACACTTAATATATACAATCAATGTCGCCTGTATATTTCGCTTCTAATCATCTGGTGATTACAATGGCTGAAATAAGAGAGGACGAGTCTTATTCGCGCTATGGACTGACTCATCCATTACATATTTACACCTTCCGGCCAGCCTTTTGCTACAGCGTGGAGGCCTTTCCTGACTTGGAAGGGAGACCTACAGAGGAGCATGCATTTCATCATCAGCAGGTAGAAAATGCGCTTCGGCAAAGGTCTTCAAGAAAAGTTGAATTACACTACGACTCAGACGGCCATTCATACCAGCCGACGCTTGACTGGACCATGCATCAAAACGAGGACCAACGACTTCTGGAGCATTTCCCTCTCGATGTACCTCTCTTATAGTATGGGGTGTCCAGGAACTTGCCATCCTAGTCATGCTGCTGCTCCCCCTCGGGCGAGTTTTCCACACTCTCTGTCGGCACTGGTACCGACTTGCTTCCTGCGCCTGGTGGGTGATGTGCCGTTGCACGCTGGAGCGTCCTCTTCAGCGTATATTTCTTCATCAACAGAGCTATTCCTCATCAGTCCCTGCAGGAACGGATGAAGGGGAGGAACTCACATAAGAGCAGTGCGACGAAGACAATAGGCGTACACACGATCCATATCGTACTGACACTCCTGGTGAACCCGTATAACACCTGGTCTCTGAGAGCTTCAGGCTGGATGAGACTCAATGCCCGGACGTCGCTCGTGAGCTGACTCTGGGGTGGCGGTGTCCAGCCAGGAATGGAGGAAGCACGTCGAGAGACTTCAGATTGGTAAATCGCGCCGCCTATTGAGATACCTATCGTGCCACCTAGCGTACGGAGAAGACCAAAAGTAGCCGTACTGGTCGCCATGTCTTTTATTGGCATCGCCGCTTGGAGACCGATGAGGGGGGGCTGGAAGATACATCCTACGCCGATGGCGGCCACGAGGAGAAAGATCTCCTGGCGTGCACTGAGGGCGAGGGTTAGCATTGCGGATGCAAGGAAGGGAGGGGACGTACACTGAGGAGTAGTTATCGAGCATGATCATCAGACCCATTCCTAGTGTCATCACTGTTAATCCGACCCACATCACCCATCTGTAATCCCCCGACTTGGAGACTACGAGGCCCGAAACGATGGCCATGAGGGCGGAACCGAGGGAGTACGTCATCATCTTCACCCCTGAGAGGATGGCGGAGGCGCCCATGATCTGGAAGTAAAGTGGGATGTAGTATGAGGCGCAGAGGAAGGTGATCCCGTGTAGGAAGGTGACGAGGAGGATTGCAGTCGTAGTGCGGGTCTTGAACAGGCGAGGTGGGATGATGGCGCTCCTCTTGGTTAGGAGCTCGTTGATGCATGAGGCTACAAAAAGGACGACACCCATGACGAGAAGGGCAATAGTTTGAGGTGTGGACCAGGAGGTACCCCCGAATGAGAAGCCAAGGAGAAGGCAGACGATGCTGCACATTATCAGCGCGAGGCCGGTCCAGTCGAACGTCGCCGCTATTTCTCGGGCAGTCTTGCGCGGTGTCGGGTTTAAGTGCAGGAAGAAGAACAGGAGAGCGCCAGCGAAGCCGCCTGTGGGAAGGTTGACGAAGAAGCACCAACGCCAGGTCACTTTGTCTGTAAAGACTCCTCCGAGGAGGGGTCCAACGACAGAGGCAATACCCCATGTTGCGCCTATGAAGCCGGAGTACTTGCCCCGCTCTTCGAGGGATGTGATGTCGCTGATGGTGATCTGTACAAGCTGCATTATGCCCCCTCCCCCGATGCCTTGCAGACCACGACAAGCAGCGAGCCAGATGAAGTTCTGCGCGGCCCCGCACAATGCCGAGCCAAGGAGGAAGACGACGATGCTGAAGTAGAGAGTAGGTTTGCGGCCTATGAGATCCTGCACAAGAGGGTGAGCATGGAAAAGCCCTTGTTTTCTGTTGGGGACGTACAGCTAGCTTGCCATACAAGGGAGCTACGCATGTCGCGGTGAGGAGGTACGCGGTGCCCACCCACTCATACTGGTCTGCACCCCCCAGCTCGGAGACGATTGTAGGCAGCGCGGTGGCGACGATCGTCTGGTCGAGAGCCGCAAGAAAGACGGAGAGCATGAGACCGGGGAAGACGAGGAGCATGTTACTGCATCATGTTTAGGCTGCTGTGCCCAGAGAGGGGAGAAGTAGACGCACTTGTGGGGGATCTCGTGTACCTCCTGATTCTTCCAATGCTCACCAGGCTGGGGTTTTTCCCCTGTTTGGTGCGCATCGTTCCCGTGTTCCGGTGTAGGAGGAAGTGCAGATGGAGAGGCTTTCTCAAGGTCGGTCGGGGCATCCTCTGGTGTAGGATCAAGCCTTGAATCGACGGGTGTGATTGTAGACGACATGTTTGGTGGGTAGAAGTGAACAGCTGTGGTTGGGGTTATATGTACCCCTGGAGATGAGTCGCCAGTGATAGAAATGATGATGGTTAGCAGAAGAGCAGTAAGCAATTATCAGAGAAAAGCATAGGGATGTGGTGACTTGTCAGCAGTCAGGGTTGCTTAAGCGCCCTTCAAAGTCTGCGGACGGAAGGCACATACCGCGTCATCGGCGATCGTATGCCGAAGCGGATGTGTAAACGCCGCTCAACGGCCAACTGCGGCTAACATATATAACACCGCCGCAGAGACAATTTTTGGTTAACTATTCCACAAATACATTCGACTGCCATAAACACTAGAAATACAATACTGTATCCTCCGCAGCATTACGATCCCGGCCTCACCAACTTCTCCGCCGGGATGCTTTTGGGCTCATTTCACGCTCGGATTTGGCAACAATCGAACGAAAACTCGGTGACGGCCGGCTGAGTCCGAAAGTTTGGCGATGCAGAGATACGATCTGACGGGTGCGTTCGTGGACAGCACTACGGTAAAGATAGGTGACAAACGCTCCTGGGTTCCTGAGCGCAAAGCTAGTTTATCCGCTCTCATCTCCGCTTCGCCTTTGCTCCTGAACGACCATCTACTACTAGTAATGATAACGCAAATCAGGAGGATTCTGCTTCTGCTAAACAAGATACATGACGAAGCTGCCCTGAAACGAATCTGACCAACTGACGGCGCCTCTGGCGACGATTTGGGTGGTGTCATCCGGGCCACGCCTGAAGCGGTCTTCCAACTATGAGCAGCAGCCGACAGTCGCAAGTCAACCTACCAGTACATCATGGGATGACGCCGAACGTGCTAATGATGTCTTTCTCTCTCCGAGACCAACAGTGCTCCAAAGGTTAGTGATGTCGACATCGCGGACCGGGAACCTGCCAGCAACCAAGGGGTTAGCACCTTGCTGCAGCTTATATCCTCCGAACACAAAATGTGCGACCTGGATGACTCGAGTGGGCATATTCAAAGCGGTATCGGATGTTTCTTTCTAGCCGATCGATCTCTTGAACATCTGACTAATGAAACGATTTCCGGACCGTCTGACAGCCGACAATATGAACGCCCGGTGTTACCTGTTCTCGTGCCGTCGCCAAAGCAAACAACCTCTAGAGTTTCGTCCTCGCCTATGAATACTTCCTTTGCCCGAGAACGTGCTGACCCTGTTCCAGTGACCACCACCGACCAAGTTACCGTGGCCTAGGGCTCGTCTCACATCGCTGCGTCTTCTAATGGATCGTCAGATACTCTTGCCTTTGACGGAAATTGGGTTGTCACTCGTGTATAAGATGGAGAGCACCGGATTTGCATGCGCGCGACATCAAATCACAGTGCTACCTCAACCTTGACTGTGGACCTAACGTGCGTGCCTTGTTCCCCCATTGGCTTTTTTCATCTCCTAACGGCGAACAGGAATGAACATATATGGCTGAATTCATTCAAGGACGTCTTTGGCTCGTTACTTCATCCTCGATTCTGTGTTTCTCCTTAGAGAATAGGGAAGCATCTGCGATATCCGTGGAGACAGACTCATCTTACCTTGATTCCGTTGCCGTCTTCGTTTTTCGCGCCCATAAAGACCGTGGCTGTCATAAGATTTAGGAAATCTGTCATCCATCCCCTTGCGTCCAGCAAGGTCTTGCTTATCTCCTATGGCGGGATGCGCACGGCTTGTCTGCCTACAGTCTCTCCCAACGCCAAACCAGCTCCGAAAGGTACCGTCTCGATCTTCTTTGGACGGTCCCCATCAACATTAGCCGTCGTAACATCACAGCGATGGCGTTTGACGATCATGCTGAAAACGCGATCTCGCTCGAATATGAGCTGTGCGCCGCGTTCAGCGCTCCGTCTGCTGCAAGAAGCTACATCCCGGATCTCGCTGTCGGCTTTCGAAGCCCTTCAGTCCTTCAACCAGCGGTCTTCATGTGATTTGATGTGACTCCTACTGTACCGTAGATACAATAGATAGTCTAATCGAGCTCTCTTGTGAACCTCCTACGGGTGAGCGTGCTTCCGGATAACGGATGGCAGTATATGCACGATGATGCGTTCGAGTAAGATGTGATATCAAGGAGTGGGGCTAGCTAGAGATGGGATACAGAGTGGTCGAAGGGGAAGAGTCCGGCCTCCCGTTACAGGGGTATATGAGCTATCTAATATAGAAGGTCAAGGAATGTGGAGGTGGTAAAATAGAAGGAACAATGGAAAGTAACTGAAACTAATCAAGTAAGACAGTCCCTCGATATCGGTCCAGCGGTATCCGGATACTGCATGTGAGCCGGTAAAACGGATGTTCCGGCAATGAATATATTGAGTATGCCTATGACGGACTAACTACAATACAACCACGGGGAACTTCAGACAATGACTGTCCTCAGTCACTGTTGGGATTGTAGAATAGCCGTTTGTTGGATGTCAATCATATGCAATCTCGCAAAGGTATGTGAAGATAATGATACTGGTATCTGGTGGCAGTAAGATACCAGTCAGAATTGTGTTGTCGATAATATGGTTGTTGCCATGTGAGCAGCATGATGGCTTGTTCGAAGTGCAACCACACAAGTGAAGCATTGACCTAAGTGCATTGCCAGGAAAAGGTGGTTGTGTGGTTCAGATGCAGCCATCTCCTGCAGGGAACTTCTGAGAAAGGCCATCCGGGCCTTACTGTTGGTGGTACCAGCCACCAGTACTGGCCTTGTTGCCTTGGCCTTGGTAACCGTGGTCTAGGTGGTGGTGGCAGTGCGGGGCTAACTGCACCCTTTAAAAACCATTGCGGAGGCAAATTCTGATCACCTCTGAACTTAACTTTTCACCACCACCTTCCTTTCTTTGCCATGGCTGCTACTTCCAATGCTCTGGAGAACATGATAGAGAAGAATTTAGCAATTCAAGGCCCAAAGATAACTGTGTCTTGGGTACCAGCAGAGAGGGGGGAATATAAGAAGAAGATCACAGACACAATGTCTGTCATCCCAAAGGACTGGAAGGAACAGGGGGTGTGGCTCAAGCAGGCAGATAAGGTTGGCAAAATGAGGGTATGTCATTCTTCATGTGCATATACTTGAGAACTAATGCAGTTTGCATAGGCTGATGTGATGAAATTGTTGCTGGAGGAACTGCAAGCATTCCGTTTGGTCAATGAGGGGCGTGTGCTATTCCTTGGCCTGCATATGCAGATGTTGTGGGAGTTATTGGCACCAGTGATGGGTACAAAGGTACACAGTGTTTGGTATTTCATGCAGTACTGCCACTGATGGTACAGAGTGGAAGAGGTGTCATTTAGGTGCCCCCATTGGCAATGCAAATGAGGATCTCCTGTTGGAGGCATGGACCAAAGAAGACAACAATGCTGGCCCAATGCTGCCAGCAATTGTGGCCTTGGAAGAAGAAGACATTGAGACTGCTGGTGCTCTCCCTGGTGACTTGCAAGAGACCAATCAGCTGGCTGGCAACTCTCAGAAGCAAGTCGCACTGGTTGCCAAGCTGCTCATTGTTGGAACACTCCCTTGGGGCAGTATTCTGGTGTCAGTACTTACGCCTGCAAGCACAGAAGTCAGGCCATCTGCAACAATTACTGAGATGGAAGAAGAGGTTGTGGTGCATGCAAGGGGGTGGAAATGGATGCAGAGCAAGAAGAGGTGAAGGAGGCAGAGGCATTAGAGAAGGCAGTGACAGCAGATGTCACTGAGAAGAAGGAGGTATGTCCCCCTGCAGTACTTTCCATTATACTGGAGTTGACTTGTTGTTGTAGGATAAGCCGAAACATCCCAAGCTGTGCCAGGCTTATCAGAAGACTGCAACAGCATCACCTCCATCCAATGCCAATGAGGTGGAGTTTGTGGATGGCATGCCTTCTGGGAAGGCAATGGATAAGTTGGCAGCTTTTGTGCCTGCAAGTGCAGTGTACCCTGGTTCCCTAATGCTTTGCATCCTGAGAGCTAACAAGAGGTTGTATTATAGAAGGTGTGTCCTTCCTGCAGTAGGGGGAACATGTTGGAGTCTGACATGGTAGAAGTTGTTGTACCTCAGAGGGTCATGGTGGTAAGTTCTGTTGGTATTCAGATAATGGCAGTACTAATATTTTTCCCAGAAACCCATCACTCCCATGATGTCAGGGCACCAGCTCATTGCTTGGTCAAGAGACATGACTAAGCCTTTATGACAT
>NW_024467210.1:819384-828707 GCF_000292625.1 Dacryopinax primogenitus | reverse complement strand
AACCTGCTGGAAGGATTGGATGGTCAGGTGACCTGCTGTGCATGGCTGTGCATGACCTCATATGACCTCATCCTTGGTCATATGACCTGATCACCTGACTAGGCTGAGTAAGCAAGATGTTCTAGCAGGTTCCACCACAGAGGTATAAATATAAGGCCTACTCTGCCTGGGACTGTCTCTTCAGACTTGGTCTCTTAGGATCATCCACAGGTACCTATACTGTAGATAGGTCTTAGTCATCAGGTCTACTCCACTTCCTTGTTGCCTGCTTAGACTCTTGGCACTCTTAGGTGAGCAGACTTAGTCAGCCTGTGTTGCCCTAACAGTACTTTCCCTTGTGCAAGTCCCACACCCCTGTCTGATATCACCAATTACTTTGCCCTTTTCTCACCATCCTCCTTACAACATGTCATTAATTCTTCATGAATTTAAAGGGTTCCTCCTCTACAACTATACTTACAAATATTGGGTGGTGTTATTAATCATAATTGAACTGATAATTTCATTGTCAGGCATTGATCAAATCAATGCTTGATGCCCATCATGCACACAGATGCAAATACTATACAGTGCCTGGAACTCATGTCTTCCTTGAGTTGTCATCTTCATCAATCACCACCATGTCCAAGTACCCAGTTCCATACTAAACTTTGCACACAAAGCTGTAAGTTTATTCCTTTTGGCCATCATTCTATATTTTGACCTTCTATATTATAGACAAAGTTGAAATTACCTTGGTAATATGGTTGGTTTTGCAGAGTTGCTCCAGTGGCTGACTGATAAGCCATAGATCACCATTCATGGGCTGTTCCTCAATTCATCCAATATGAAGAATCCTCTCTATATCAAAGTGATGAGCACTGAGAATGACAAGTGGGGCAATGGACAGGGGGAGCTGACACTTTGCATCATGGACAGAACAGTGCATGTCAACTACCCTGCTATAGTGTCCTCTCCAGCCAATAGGTGTGAGGCTTGTTATGCTATTGGGGCTGATCTTGCCCATCAAGCCTATGTAATGGTGACAGATTCCTTGGACACTGCTGAAGCTCTTGTTGACTGTGTCATTGCTTTTTTCCAAGGCTCAGCTTGCTCACAGGTCAGCAATGAGGCTCTCATTGAGGCAATCATCAGCTACCTTGAAGTTTGTCACACTGAGTCTGGCAAGGCTTCTCTGCCTGGCAACCACCTCCTACTCAACACAAACCTCAAGTCTGGCAAGGCTTCTCTGCCCAGCAACCATCTCCTACTCAAGAACCCAGGTTATGATTGCACCAAGATCCTTTGCCAAAGCTGCTATGACACCGGAGCCCAGCTCTCCAGGTGGCTCTATCATGTTGCAACTGCCCCTTGTGACATAGTGGAGTCTTTGGCAGCTGGTATGATTGGAAAGGGGTTCTCAGAGTGCTCCAGAGCAGTGTGTATCAGTCTGTAGCAACCCTGTGCAACTTGTATACCATGTATCCTTGCAAGCTCACTGAGTCCCACATAGGGTCCATGGGCTCTATGTTTTAATAGTCCTGTCAATCCATGCATTATCCCATTATCCACATTTGTTGATACATCCTTCCATAAATTAGATTACAGTGCCAGACCACTGTAAGATCAAGCATATTGAGGAGGAAACTAAGCATTCATTGTCTTGCCATGGTTTATCAAATGCACATCCTCTGACACCATATTCCCCACCTCTATGTTTGGCAAGCCTGGGCTCTCTGAATCACTTCTCCTCCTCTTTCCATGCCTCTCCTGTTCTTCCACCCCATCTCCTGCCCCATCTCCCTGTCTGTGACCCATCTGAGAGTGGGAAAACCTGGTAAGGTGCAAGCCAGGCAAGTGTACTGCTCATTGCTGGTTTGGGTTGTTTGGATTTGTGCAAGATACACAGGGTGCTATCCTCAGTAATTACTTGCACATTGCCACAAAGGTCCTTTGGTACTTTGACCAATACCTCCTGTTTGATGATCAGCAGTGCAGTCAGGAGGGGTCATCCCTCATTCTCACAAAGTGCTCATTGGCTGTCCTGTTGTCTGCTCTCACATTGACCTGGATCTGCACACCCTCTAGCATTCTCTGTACCAAGCTTGTGAAGATCATGACAGTTGCTGAGATGATCTTGAGGATCAGAGCACTTCAGCAGGGCAATGTCAACATCAATGGACAAAGTGCTTCTAAGTGTATCCAGCCTGCTGTCATTGTTTATATGGTTGTCACATCCTTGATCACATTGGTCTCCTTTACTCCATTGTCTGCTAAACCAGTTCCTCCTGCTTAACTTGGCATCTATCTAACAGTAGTCTATGTTCTTATATACTAAGCTTGGTCTTGATGCTTGCCATTTTTCTGTGAACTCTTATGGGACACAGGGTTGCTGTCTGGTTTGCCCAGATTGGAGCACAAAAGCAGGTCATACCCCCTCCAGCAAACTTGTGAAGCATGCAGCCACTGATAAGCATAAGCTATATGCTGGTTGGTGTGATGAGCAGCCGGATGTGCTGTTGCCATCTGGGCATCAGCAAGACACCCAGCAAGTTGATGTCCTCTCCTGGACAGATGACTATAATCAATGGTCTCCTCCTGCCAACTCTGACTTTGCTATGCATGTACATACTTCCATGCTAGAAGTGAAGGGATGATCCGAGTATGAAGACTCAGAATCTGGAGATCTTTGTCTTTACATTGGAGAAGGACAGACTATTGCTGTGGGTAGCCTTCAAGACCAGCTCTTATGCCAAGGAGATCTTTGCAAGCTTTACCCTAATACTTCCTCTGGGTCTTTGCTACTGCCGGATAGTGTGGCTCTATCTGCACACTGTATCTCATTGGCAGGTACATGGTGCATTCAAGAGTGAATGGATTGCCTTTTTGGTTTAGCCCAAGAAGGCAAGACATTTCCCTATCCAGATGATGGGGTAAGTGTGTGAACACCTTCAGAACAGAGCTGACAATGTGCCAGCTACATTTAGCTGACCTACAGTTCAGTGCTCTTCATCAGCAGTTCTCCCATGGGCAGACCAAAAGTATTCTGCAATATGCAGAGGATTGCAGAGGTAGCTGTGTGCCCAAGCCCACCTGCCTCACCAAGTTCCAGGAGGAGGCATTGGAAGCAATGGGTAACCCACAGTTGTGTTACCAGACCTCCCAGGGCATGGTATACTACTTATATAACCCCATTCATCTTTTACAATGGGATAGTGCTGTCTTCTTTCTCTTGAACCTTGCTGATGTGCTAACAGGAGCTTTCAAACCCAGTTAAATTGCTCCAGGTGCAATATTTTCCAATAGTCAAAACAAGGCATCTGTGGGAGGTCTGGCACAGGTTGTTTTGGGGCTGGGATGTGCCTGACTGCTGTCTGACCCCAATGGTAATACATGCAGGCTGGCATGTATTTGTAGATGAGCTTGTCCTCCTCAATCACATGGAATACTTCATTCTGAAGAGGCTTGTGCAGGTGGGAGAAGCTCAAGATAGGCAAGATGCTACAATTGCAGCATGGGGCTGGATGGTGGAGCAGAACACTTTCTTGGTATTCTATGTGTACTGACTGGATACTCTCATCTTGTGTGGCTGACAGAGAACCCTAGGGGAAGCTTCATGTCTGAACCAATGAATGAATGCTGCATATGATCAAGGAAGTGACCCATACATTCCTCAATCTCATACCTGATCTTGAAGACAGACAGCTGTCCTTCTCAGGTAGGTGAACTCCCCAATCTTGTCCAATATCAGATCAGCAAAGTTGGATCAGGAATGCCATGCCACATGCTCTCCAATTAAAGGCCACAGGGCACTGAGTAGTTGCCATCCCCATTGCCCTTTGGGCTGATGACATCTCAGGGAACATCTCTTGCAAATGGAGCAAACACAATATTATCTGCATGTCCAACCTCACCTGACCAAGGCATGAACTTGACAAGCAATGGAATATCCACTTTGTGGGATGCTCCAAAACTATGTTGGCTGTGGAGATGTATGAGGGTGTGGTAGAACAATTGAGGTGGGTTAACCTTGCAGCTTGGGCAACCACCTCCTACTCAAGAGCCAGTGAGGGATGGATGCTCTGACCAGCAACTGCCTCCTACTCAAGAGTCAGTAAAGTTGGGACCCCTGGCCAGTAATCACCTCCTACTCATCCCTTGCTGACTCTATCTCCAGGATGCTCAATCAAGAGGGGGCAGTTGCATTTGACCTGCACACCTGCACTGAGATCCTATTCACAGCTTGGCCTGTGTTCTTCCCTGGAGACAACCCAGCTCAGGCCAAGCTCTGCAGCCATTGCCACCTGAAAGCCAACCACTTCTGCCATATCTGTGATATTGGCAGAAGCAAGGCCTGGAAGCATACACCACTCAGCTATGCTTCCCACTTTGAGGTAAGCACAGGTACAAACATCTGGATGTGTGCTGATCACAGGCCCAAGGTGGCACCATCTTGCTGCATATCCATCACCTGCTGCCATGTGGAGAGGCTCCTAGAGCTCAGCAAGAAGAGCAGGAATCTTACCAAGATTGAGAAGCTGTGATTAGTCCTTGGTATCAAGGATCAATTATCAGAGGTGCTCCTGGGCAAGCTGGCAGAGGTTACTAGGAAGACAGAGGGCACTCAAGTGGAGAAAGATGCAGCCCTCACCCAGCACCTGGACTCTCAGGGTGGACTGGGCTGTCTGAATCCCTCGCTGAAACTGGAAGGTAAGCAGTTCCAGCATATTGCCAGGAATATGGCAATACTCATGAACCATAGACCTGGACATTCACCAGCATTTGCTGGTGGAGCTCCTGCATACAGGCCCTCTTGGGGTCATCAAATATATCTGGACAATGACCTGGAAGTCCCTCATGCCATCAGTAACCAGACATGATGGAATGTCTAGGTCCCTCACAGGATCACCCATGGCTCAAGCAGAGATGCAACTTTGATCCCTCAGCACCCTCAGCCTTAGCAGATCCAAGTTTGATTGGGCATACATTTTTCAGTACTGTGGGGCATTGAATTGCAAGCACTTCCATGATCTCATGCAGCTCATGGTCTTTGTACTCTATGACCTCACCACACCTGAGATTCTGGAATGCTAGATGGTACTAGGGCTTGTGTTCTCTCTATTATGGATACATGATATCCCTGATCACCAGTCTTACTGCTAAGATTTAGCATTGGCCATAGATGCCTTGCTATTATCTATTGCTACTGTCAACTTGAGTGTAATTATCAACAAGGCCAAACCCCATATACTACTCCACATGCCAGACAATGTCAGGTCATTTGGTCCAGCCCTCAGCTTTAGTGTTGATTGGTGGGAATCATTCAACAAGATCTTCTGCAAGTTCTTGGTAAATAGTAATCACAAAGCACCAAGCTGCAATGTAGGATGAGTATTTGCCAATGCAGACAGGATCTGGCATACTGTTCAGGGCAGTTTCCAGTTGGATGCTGAAAGCAGAGAATGGGTTACTGTCTCTGACACCATTGTGCATTACACTGAGGAGAGCACACACTGGTCAAAGCACCTGGGGCTGCACTCTGCTCTGCAGAGGAGGGGGTAAAGAAAGGTGAGTAAGAGGTGGTAGCCAGTAAGGGTGTCTGTCCCTCACTGGCTGTTGAGTAGGAGGTGGTTGTCCAACTGAAGCTGACATCTTGCAGATACTGTGCTCAATTTCTCATCTCTCAGCATTGTCCAACAGCCTGTCTGGGCAACTCCATCCAACCAAGTACCTGTCCAATATGCACCTACAACAAGCAGTTTCCATTCTGGCAGAGAATGGAGACAGGGTTGAAGTATCTGCCTTTGCAGTGTACAGGACCAATAGTACTACAGTGAGTCAACTCCTTGACCTGTCTTCCCACACTCATTGACCCTCAGAGGCATGTTGGGTGAGTGTGAGAGTTGCTTGTGTGGGAGAAGCAGAGCACCAGGGTCAAATGGACTCACTGCAGGCACCATGTGCTTATGGAGCCCTTTCAGATAGGGGAAGTGCACCCAAAACTGGCCTGCCCCAAGCTGATACCCAAAGGAGTCATGATATTAGTGGAACCTAAGGTGGGCATCAATCAATCCACCTTCTAATGCCTAGCTGACTCTATGAGTGTATTAGGACATCATTGCTTGTGTCAATGTCCAGCATGATTTCTCCCTAGAGGGCAGTTATGGTGGCCAGACTATGAAATGCAAGAGGCAAGAAGGCAAGATCTCTGCTGTGATGGAGACCTTAATCTCTCACCATGCTGACCAGGTGTTTTTGCTGAACATGTTTAGTTTGCACAATGGTGGTCTCATATGCATGCTGCTTCCATACAAGCTATGCACACAAGTATTCAGCAAGGTGTCTAAGGCAGCAAGGATGGCCCTTGCAATGAAAATCCCACAACAGAAGAAGCCCCAGACTCAAGCAGCCTCTTGAGAAGACATCAGCTGCAGATGCAAAGCCCAGCAGATGCAGATGGGACTGGGCCCAGAGGGGTTAGTCTATTTCTAGTGCACACAGATTACTGGTTGTCTCACTAATGAACATTGTGGAATTGAGTATAGGAGGTGGTTGCTGTGCAGGACATCCTGTGTGAACCTCCTCTTGAGTAGGAGGTGGTTGGCAGCCTTGGCAGTAGACCACCATGATTTCTTGAGGAGGAGGATGTTGCCCATCAGTGCCATCTATTTCTTCTTACAGTGGTGATGCCACTGTAAGTGGGATGTGGGAAGAGGGAAGATCCAAGTTACACATGAGATCAAGGCAATTGGTCCTGGTGAGAAAGACTTGACTGCACTGCACTGGCATGGTCTTTTTTTGCCTTCTTCTCTCCACCAACCTTGTGCTAATATTTCTGCTTGCAGTAATAATAGCAAAGCTTGACTAATATGGCTGCCTTTTTGAAAACTGTGCTGATTCATGAGTCATCTGCTGTCCCTTAGGACCCAGAGGTTGGCTGATCTGTCCCCAGCACTAATCACACAAACAGACTTGGGCTTCCAAGCCAGACTCAAGCTCAGTCAAATCATGCAAGCAAGGGAGGTATAGGAAGGGGTAAGAGAAGGTTGACTGGGTCACAGGTGGGAACTGGTGAGATGGCCATGGGAGGAGTTGGAGGGGGAGCTGCAAAGTGGGCAAGGACACATGCCCTGGATAAGGAGCTCCCTGAAGGCATGTTGGAGAGTGAAGACAAGTTATGTGCTATATTTCCTTGAACAGATCATGATACTGACCCCTCAGGGACATCCAGGGATTTCCCTAGTGTTGAGCAAGTGGTGATTGTGCCATGGAGGGTGCTGACAGGAAGTGGGGAAGCTGCTATCCACTGACCAGGAAGAAAACAAGACCTCAGCAACATGGCACTGCAAGCATTGGGATGCTAGAAGGTTCCCAAAGCATGAGAAGCTGCAATCATGGAGGTGGCAAGGGAGGGGTTGGCTGATCCAACAGTAGTGTATTTGAATCTAATGTGCCAGCTTGTGGCTCTCCAAGAGACAGTTGTGTCCATGAAGAAGAAAGACAAGGAGATGTGAAAGCTGAGTGTTGCAAGCCAGGTATGTCTATAACCCATGAAAGAATCTGTACTACAGACAATGACTACAGAAAGAAATTAACAAAGAGATCTATTGCTTTGTGCTCAACCCTGGGGTTGCTAAGTACTCAGCATTGAGCATGATGCACACTCTCATGGTAAGCCCTGTCTCTTCCCTGGTACTGCACTAATACTGTTCCAGAGACATGTCCAGAGCCACAAGGAGCAGTTGAAGATTCCCAACAGCACATATCAAGTCAAGGCCCAGTGCAATGAGCTGGCATCCTTCTTGAGTGAATGACTATCTAACTGCAAGTCTTGGGTAAAGAACAAGGTCAGAAAGCTGAAGCCCTACTGAGATGTGGTTAACTTGGAATGTATTAGCTAATTTTGATGCTCAACATGAGCCTCACAGTGACTTGCAAAGCCTTGCTTCTGGACAGTGTGCCTTTTCACTTCCAACTGGCAAACTGGGCTCAGATCACTGTGCTGGTGAGAGAACTTTAATGCAGATGAAGCCATGTCCAATAATAATATGATATTACATTACACAGAGGGCAATCCTTCAATACCAAAAAGACAAAGAGAAGCAGATGGTGCTGAACCCATTCACTGGTAAAGCTGAGAGTGTGCCCCCACTGTCAAACTACTGGAAGTATGTGGATTCCAGCTTACAGGGGATTGAAGAGCATTGCAGGCAGGATCTGGATGAAATATTGAAGTAAGAGTTGGCCGATGCAGTGGCTCATAATATGGTGGGCTGATCAAAGTAACAGCTGGATCCATTGTATCTGGAAGGCCAAGAGACAATTGTATCTGGAGTCTGCAGATGAAGAGGCAGTCAAGGAGGCAGTGGGGGAGGTGTATAAGTGGCAGGCAGAGACAACCACCATGGGGTTGTCCAGAGGGCAGGTCCTTGAGCAGGATGCCACTGGGCCTGCAACTGGGGAGGGTGAAGAAGATGGATCATATTATGATGAAGGGGATGAAGGGGATGAGGTGGATGAGGTGGATGAGGTGGATGAGGTGGATGAGGTGGATGAGGTGGGTGAAAATGAGGATTGAGGATGAGGATTGAGGTGAGGTGGGTTAAGTAGGAGGTGGTTGCCAAAGGCTGCTGGTATGACCTTGTTCACATTGTTGGGGCTGCTCTCAGCAACAATATCATACTATCAATGTCTAATAATATTAATTGTCTATTATTGATTATTACAAACATCTCTGATGTCACCAAATGAGGGCCTGGAAAAGATGGGAGAAAGGCAGTAGGAAGCCATCCTTGAAAAGCTAAAAGCAGACAGTGCTGAAGCAAGGGGGATTCAGTGTGCCCTTTTGGCTGATAAGACCTGGTGTCAACCCTGAGTTCAGGTTGATGACATGCCTGGTTCATCTGCAATGTCAACCTGAATTGCACCTTTTGGAGGAGCACATATGTAATTATGGTAGATGGATTGCCATTCCCATGTGACTGCATGTGACTGCACATGGTTTTTTTTTCTTTCCCTTTTCATCAGTCCCTCCTCTCACATTGTTCTTGTGTCTCCCCAGGCTGCACTCAGCCATGTCTAAGCCTTGTCCTGGCCACCTTGCCACTGAGCTCATCTCTGGTTGCTACACTCACCAATGGGACTTGCCAAATGACTTCAACATATGGAGAGCAGAGGAGGAACATGCAGCCATGATCCAACTTGGAAGGCAGCAGGTGCAAAGGGGTCCAGTGCACAAAAAGACAGGTGAGCAGGCTTTCAAGGAGCGACAAGTATGGGTATTGTTAGGGCAACACAGGCTGACTAAGTCTGCTCACCTAAGAGTGCCAAGAGTCTAAGCAGGC